>NW_010100056.1:6041-23514 GCF_000699245.1 Pterocles gutturalis | reverse complement strand
CATCCCTCCCACCTGCACCCGAGCTCCTGCCCAAGCGATGGAGAAGTCACACGAGCCATCTGCTTTTTTGCTGCACTGCTGAAGGAGACCCATATTTTCACAACAATCAATAATGGGTCTTCTGCTGCAGAAACTAAGCCCCCCCCCCCCCAAAAAAAAAAGGAAAAAAAAAAGGAAGAATGAAAAGGGGGGCATTACAGGCATGCTATTGAGAGAGAGGTCAAGAGTTTCTGCAGGCACCGGGAAAAATAACCACCACATTTTCTGTCAAAAAAAAATCCCAAACAGACCAAACAAGCAAGAGGATAATTCAAAGAAAGGCAAATAACACGGGCAGGCTTTGCACAGGAATCTGGCAGGGGCCAGCTCTGCACCTGCTTTTGCCCAGACACCCATTCTGGCATGCTGTGGCACAGCCCCGTGGGTGAGCACATGTGGGACCGGCACAGAGCCAGCTCTGAAATTTCAGGCTACATCTCTGCTACTGGATGCACCTGCTCCAGGGATGCGATGCCCACCCTGCTTGCTACTCCATCCCTCCCACTTGAGCTGCTCAGACCCCCCCTGCCTGTGGGAGCACACTGGCAGGGACACAGTCGCCTTTGGGCCCTAGGTGTTATAGGTGTACATTTTTTGTCAGTTTGCAGTGTCCGAAATGAGGGGATAGCAACGTTAGCTGGCCAGGTGAATAGTGCTTTCATAGAAAAATGCTGCGGGCTGCATACCTTGGTGATGTTACAGTGTGGGTGGTGTGGGGCTCTGTGGGGCACAGGGAGCCAAACCTGGCACCCCCTCGCCTGTACTGTCTATGGGGCAGCCCCTTGCAGAATTGCACCCAGGTTTTGTTTCAGAGCAAGGTGATCACTGCACCCCAGTCAGGAGCCCAGGACCGGGCTGAGATTTAAGCAGCTGTGCACAAGGTGGGGACCGTAGCCCAGAACTGAAGCGAGGAGCCAAATTACATGATGGCATAGGCACACCGTGACAAGTAAAGGGAGCCAGTCCCAGCCCTTAGCTGTGGGGGTCTCCAGAAGACTGTCTTTCACCACTCCTGGAATATTTCCTCCCAGAACCTGACTGCTACAGCCTGGGAGAGGCATTTAAAGACAAAGCAGCATATTAAGAAGTCCTTAGATGACAGGGTTTCAGACAGCAAAAGATAAGGCAGATCTGTAAGAACACTCGTTGAATATATTGCTGCCTGTTGCATCCTGTTGGCTCCACATCAAAACAAGCAACATTGGTAACTTTCTCCTCTTCTCACTTTTCACTGTTCCCCTTATTGCTCTGAATACTGCCCCTGTTGCTTGAGCATCACTGCTTCGTTCACAGAATCATAGAATCACAGAATGGTTTGGGTTGGAAGGGACCTTAAAGATCATTGAGTTCCAACCCCTGCCATGGGCAGGGACACCTCCCACTAGCCCAGGTTGCTCAAAGCCTCATCCAGCCTGGCCTTGAACCCCTCCAGGGATGGGGCATCCACAGCTTCTCTGGGCAACCTGGGCCACTGCCTCACCACCCTCACGGTAAAAAATTTATAATCTAAATCTGCCCTCTTTCAGCTTAAAACCATTACCCCTCATCCTATCGCTACATTCCCTGATAAAGGAAGTTACCCCTTTGGCTTTGGTTCTCATTGTTGAACATGGTGCCATTCGGGAATTGCAGTGGATGCAGATAGTGGACAATGTAGCTGTGCCCGTACTCCCTGACAAGGACATCTGAGCTTGCTCTCAGGAGCAAATGGTACCTGCCAAGGCAGGATGCACAGCCTCAGCATGCCCCTCCAGCACCCACGTGCCCCCCCATCTCCCCCAGGATGGTCGTGGGTGGCAGAAGCAACACGGGGGACCCTCCATGGGAGCTGACATTGGTCAGCAGGCTCAAGCCCACTCGCTGCTTTTTAAATAGTAGCTCTGAAAAGGGCAAAACACTGCAATTTCCAGCTGGACAGAAAATGGCACATATTGGAAAGGGCGAACCTTTGAAGAGTTCCCAAATCTGAAAGGTTTTATGTTTCCCTCAGTTGTTTCTTCACAGCTCCCCCAGTGCAAGTGCATCCAGGGGAGACAAGAGGATTGAACATGTAGGAGTGCAGCCATCTGCCTGGATGAAACTACGCACCCTGCTTACCTGCAGATACTGTGCAGCCTTAGAAGTTTTTCATTTAAAAGGCAGAATTCCACCGAGAATGTGAATAACTCAGGAATCAACCAAAATGCTATGTTTCCATAAGTATGGACTTGTTCCTATGGTAATGTGGAATTTGGGTTTTTTTGCAGGAAAGGCATTTTCTGTAATCAGCCCAGCTGACATTCGTGTAACATCTAAGATTAAATTATAGCCCAAACCAAGACAAGGGATACTTGCAATTGCTGATACTTTCTCTCTTGTTTATGCAAATGCTTCAAGCCACATGGGGCCAGACAAATAATCACTGTATGCTGGAGAATCCCTAAGCAGAGAAGGTGCAGCACACCAGCAGCTTGTTTCCTGGATTTCTAAAAAACTAATTGGAGGAGGTCCTCAGCTACTACAATCTAGCAGAGTTTCTTGCCTCATCGCCTTTCATCCTCTCTTGAGCTCTGCTAATTATGCCAGCTAATGCAACAGCTTTTTGCATTTGGCAAACAAACTTACCCTCTCCTGACTTCTAGAATTGTCATTAACACAAAGATAGCTGCAGCCTCTGGGGTAGACATGGTAATCCCACCAGTTTGTAGAGGCAGGTTTATAAATAGAAGAGACAGACAGAGACATGTAAAAGAAGAATTTTAGTAAGCCAAATTGCCCAGATATTTATAGGCAACCTCAAGGGTTCTGTAAAAAGAGTTTCTCTCCTCTGCAATCCAGAGCGCTGGCTGCAGTTCATTTGGACATAAGCAGGCAGGATTCGGCCCCAGCATCAGTACAGGTATGGATGTGTCAGTGTGGGCTACGATGCAGGCATGGCTCAGCACCCAGCAGCTAAAGCCACATCTGCTGTGGCGAGTGTCTAAGTTAGCTTCCACACAAGCTGCAGTTACAGCTTTGGATCCAAGTGAAAACATAGCAGTCTCACAACATTCCAGTGACATTTGCTTTATTTATGCTTAAGTAGGAATGCTGCATTAAACTCTGCTAAGGGAGTTTCTGACCACTCATTTTAACGGTCATCATCGCACAGCACAACTTTGTTTGAATTATTTGAGACCCTTGTCCCGTAAACATTTTGTGTCTGTTTAACATTAAACCTGCACAAAGTGCAAGGATTATTTATATGCTTAAGCCCAAGCATCTATTTTACTTCAAGATGAACAGAAGCAGTTCTAAGAATGTTAATCATGTAATGCTTTTGAGATGAAGTCTACATTTCTGTTGGAGGCCACTAACAGAGAGAAAAAGAGGCTGAAAGAGAACTGGGAAATGCCTGCCAGCTGTGTAAAACTCCTACGAGCACCTGGTAACCGCCCCTCTTCCTTGCAGGTTGTCCTGCTTCACAGTGAGCATACGCACAGGTTGGTAGAACCACAGAGAGCTGCATCACACAAAATAAATACTTATTTTTAAAAAAGAAGACAAGATAGAATACATACTTGTTATGGGCAAAACACTAGGAGTCAATAATTTATTTGCTGAATTTTGCCTCTTCTGGTGGTCACTTGTATGCACACAGTTTCTTTACTGCATTTGTTAATTATTTCTGTTTACATGTTTTGATAATCCTCCCACGGAAACCAAAGGAAAGCTTTCCATTGTTTTAATTATGAAATGGCTCAGGCCCATGTTCATGAAGCTATTTGGGATATTTACCCAACTCAGCTTCTAGATACAGGTTCAAAAGAAAAACGTGCCAGAAGAAATTGAAAAGTTGTTTAAGTTAAATTAAATTACCAGATGAATGTCAATGCAGTCTGAATTCTTGTGTGCCCGTCTGGTAGACTCATTTAAACAAAAACTAAAGAAGAGGAGATTATGTCATTAAAGAATGCCTGCACACAAGTGAGGAGCAACTATGGTTTTTCAGGCAGCTGTAGAGCTGGCGTTCCTTCCTTCTTGAGTTGTTTATGTCTGAAACCACATCTTTTCCATGCTATCCACCTCAAAGTAATGCTGGTGTTTTAACTTCGGTTGGACTCAATGATCTTAAGGGTCTTCTCCAAACCAAATGATTCTATGAGTCCATGACTTTTAGGGGCGAAATGCCCGGCACTACTTCTGTTGGACTCTACTCTAGCAGTTCCTCCTTCCCATAAGGCCAAGGCAAGGCTGTTTGGTTTCCAGCCCTGTGGCACCAAATGAGCTGTAACTTTCTCCCTCAAGCAGACACCATTTTGCCTCCAGGTGCCATGCAACCACGCCTTGGTCCAGAGAGCAAACCCCATCAAAATGGCTGTGGAGACAGCTGGTGGGGCCACCCAGCCAGGAGGGCTTTGGGGAAGGCTGAGCCGACCACAGGAAGAGGAGCAGCGCGAGCAGAGCAGCTGGGAAGCACCATGCCTTCATTCAGGCTGATGGTTGTACGGTGAGAGCTCTGGGAGCTGGGGTTTGTGGGGCTGCAGCCTCAGGAAGGTACGGCACCCAAGCCAGCTGCCTGCAGAAGTTAGTTGTATCAGTCTACTTAGTCTAAGATTCTTTCATGTGGTCATTTGTCTTCCTTTTTGACATCAGCCTACAACACTGCCTCAGGAGGAGCATCTCAGTTATTGCTGTGATGGTAGCATCCACCTCCAAATCTGGATTCGAGTACCCTGCCCATATAGACACTAATTATCTGACATGATGAGGGTGGGTGGCAGAGGGAGATTGCTGCTCCTTTCCATTGAACAGCTTCAGCTTCTAGAGCAAATGAGTATTTCCCTTTGGATGTTTATGTTATCACTGTGTTACTCCACAATGTGATTTTGTCAGAACAGTCAGTGTCAGAACATGATGGCATCCCCCATTCCTCCCCTCTTGGTGAGACTGAGTTGGTGTAATTCTGCCAAGCAGAGTCAGAGCCTTTGCTGCTTCACTAGACACCTTTCAACACTGCAACTAAACAGCAATAAAATAGTAAAATATGAAAGTCTTTGCAAAATTTAAATTTCAAGCCTCAAGAACAAGTTCCCTGTGCTCTGGCATGGTGGCACAAAACCTGAGCCCACCTCTGGGACTGACAGCTCAGTGAAAAGCAAGGTAGGTAACTGAAGCAAGCCCTGAAGCTTGTCAAACCTGGGTGCTGTTGACTGCCTGAAGCACACAGTCCCCAGGGTATGGGACCTCTGCCAGTGTGATGCCTGGACATCAATGTTCACACCATGGGAACTGTCAGGAGAAAGACTGACATGAACTTTCACGATGGGCACCATGAGAGAAGCAACCTTGGCTGACCAGGTTCAAGACCATGCTAAAGCCCACAGTCAGCACAAAGACGTATTGAGTCCAGAATGCTTCGTCTTGGCAAGCAGCAGTCTAACAAAAGGTGTGTCAGCTTGGCCACTCTTACCATGGATTCCTCCAAATTAAACACAACTGTGGCTGCTGCTAGAACGGGAAAAAATGGCTCATCCCTCTGCACAATGGAAGATCACTGAACTGGAAAAGCACGTAGAGTTTCAAAGCTGCAGTTCCTGCATTGCTCTTGCGTGTCCACGTTGCAGCTGGTGGTAACGTCGAAACACGGCACTGGAAAAAGCCTCGAGCAGAGAGAGAGGTTGGGGCTCCACACAAAACCCTGATGTATGCCACTTTGCCAAAATAAATGGATTTTCATCACAGGGGTAGAGGGCATCTGAGTTGCATGGAGGGGCCCTGCAGCACAGCCTGGGTATGTGATGGAGAGTTCAGGACTTCTAGACCCCCATTGTCACCCTCCTCCCCTTAACTCCTACAGCAGGAGCTACAGCACTGACAGAAATTAGGAGCATTGAGGACACAGGAGGGGCTGCCCTTACTTGCCGCTCCTCTTTGTCTGGTGACACGGTGGCCAGCGGCTCAGAGCAGTGATTGCAGGGAAGCTCCCATGCTGCCAGCCCAGAGACGGTGACTGGGATGGGGATGAGAACTGGGAGCTCTGGTCCTGTGAGCAAAGGGTTCTTGCCAGGCTTGGCACTCACAGAGATTTAAAGAGGATCAGGCATGCTTCATGAAGGTGAGAGCCTCAGGTGATTCATCTCCCAGTAAAAGTCTGCTGGACCCATATAAACTCTGCTGATTTAGAGATTTGTCCAAGCTCGTTTTCCCTAATGCTCCCCCTGCTCCCCCACTGGGGAGCAAGCAACAGCCCATTCCCGACAGGCACCTCCAAGAAGCTCACATTCCTGCACACTCAGGAGTGAGAAGACAACTCTATTTTTTATAGCAATAGAGCATATTCCTTCTCTGAGGTCCTTCTGTTAAAAGAGCAGGCTATTGTTATGTCTCTATTTGGCAAGAAAAAAGCTGAGACTGACCAATGGCTTGGGGATACTTTTTCCTTAATGACTGCAACTGCTTTGCTCTCACAGTGTTTTTTTTAGGGATATTGTTTACTCCAGCTGCAGCCCTACTCAGAACACTTGGAATTCAAATAAACTGCATTGCATTGCATTTTCTGGCAGGGACCCAGTGCAATGAATTTCAAACTAGTGTTTGATTTTGTCAGCTACAAGGCTGAGAGAGGCATCTCACTAGTCAAGACTAATTCTTCCAGTTGCTACACAGCATGACTCCATGAATTTGCTGCCAGTCACATCGCTGAGGTCACGTTATCCCTCAGTAACAGTACCCCAAAAACATGGTAAAGTGCAGATGGTGATGCGCAGAGTTAGGAGACTTTGAACCTGTGGTATTTAATACCTGGAATTAACTGTAGGTGTATCTACTGACATTTGGAAGAAAGATAAAAGATTTTCAACCTTTAGGGTGATTCACAAAGACTTAAAATATTTGGAGATACTTGTGGTTGCAGATCTTAAACAGATAATTGAAAAAGTGTTGGCCAGACATGACTTTTCATTAATTAGATAGACAAGAAGAACAAATGAACTTTTTTTGAGGTCAAGAAATGTTCCCAAAAATATGATTCCCCCCAAAAAAAACTTTCTGTTATATATATTTTCAAGTCAAAGTTTCCCAAAGAGCTTCACAAAATCCTACACAATGAGCATAAAGACAACGTATCCCTCAGACCTGTTAAGCACTCTGCCCCAGGCACAGCACGGGCTATTTAAGGCTAGCTTTAAAGGGGGATCCTGGCCACGGCCTCCCTCCCTCCCACTCATTTTGCATACAGGAATTAGCCGGAGCCCCCCTGGTTCCTCACACGCTTCAAGCAAGTCTCCTGCAGCACTCAGATGCTTGCGCTTCCCCTTCCTCTTCAGAAGAGCCCTCCTGCCAAGCATCCCAATTGCCTAAATCATGTCAGCCTGGTGACTGGAAACAATACCGCTGTTGCACAATCCGCCCCCCAAAACATTGAAGGGTTGTGCCTGATTTCTTCATGAATGGTCCTCCTGTCACCAGGGCAGTGAGGAAGGCCAGATCCCCGCCCCACGCCCTGGCTGACACCCTACAAGAGCCGGGTATTTCTGCTACAGTGCTCGGCAGCAGGCGCTGCTGATATTTGGCTTTTACAACTCATTGCCCAAAGAAGGTTTCCCTGAATGTGTGGTACCATCTCCGTTGGACCTGTAGGCTCAGATGGATGGACCCAATGTGGCAAGGTTTTGCTTGGCTGATCTCACAGGGGGCAGCTTGGAGGGCAGCATGCCCCCCAGGCACAGCTGGGGCTGCTGAATGGGGCTGGAAGACGCCACTGACATGCTACAGCTCTGCCCGCGACCCAGGAACAAGGAGGATGCTTTGCTGAACATGAGACCACCGAGCTGCAAGGGGCACAGCTCTGCTGCTGCTGCTATGTCGGGAGAAAGATTCTTCTAATGCATGATGGCTCTGCACACTTGAAGCACCAGGTTGGAAACAAAGCATAGGGCCACCCTGGCAAAGCTCTTCTGCGGTATTTGTGCCATGCAGGGTGTTTTATTCTTCACCTTCGCACTGATGAAGTTCTTTCTCTGCTGCAGGGACAAGGTGCTTTTATTTGAGACACCTGCCCTGGGACTGTGGATTACGGACTGTTGGGATGCAGGTGCCACAAAGGGAGATAGGAGCTCAGCCTGGCAGAGGAAGAGCTGGCGATGGTTTTGGCATGCTGTGGCTGCAGGAGGCACCTGTGAGGCTCAGGGACCTGCATTTCCCTCCCTTTACGTTAGGAATTGCAAGCAGCCTGGATTCCAAGTAGCATTTTCAAAAGGCTTTCTCCAACTGCACCCACCTCCATGTCCTCTCCAGCGTGGTTGCTTTGTCCTCCTCAGTTCTCCTTTACCTCCCTTTTTACCTTTCATCCCTCATCCTCAGATAGCATCTCACCATTTCTTCATCCTTATGGTCCTCTTACTCCCTTCCTTTTCTCTCCCACACCCTTCTCAGCAACTATGTTCAATCTTCTGTTCCAGGGAGAGGAAGTGGAGGGAAGCTGCTGGGCTTTTCTTCTCATTATTACTAACTCCAGCACCTCCCTGCTCTCACTCACCCTCTTCCCATCATCACCACTTCATCCAACTCTTCTTTCTGCCCCGTCCTGACATTGCTGTCCCATGATGAGGAGGGTCTGGGATGATCTCTCTTGGACTTGCACTTTCCCGTACATCATTACCTCCCAACCACACCCTTGCCAGCTCTCACCTCCACACTCGCACCCATTTGATTACCTGGCATCTTTCCTCTTTGCCCTTGATTTTCCCTGCAGCTGTGGTCTACGTTTCATACTTGCTGAAATGGATCTCGCCTTTGCCATGGACTGCTCCCTCGTTGGTCTGTTTGACTGCAATGCTGGTCTCTGCTTTAGCTCTTCCCTCTGTGTCTGACAGGTCAATGCCAGCTTCCTCTAAGTCACCTCGATCCTTTTCATGGGTATCATCTTCCACTTGCTCCCTCCTCTGGATATGACTGTTTCTGTGTCTCAGTTTTCTTCATCTTCCACAGCCTCTCTGAAATCTGTCATTTTTTCTCACTTCATTTCACAGCCCTTCTCTTTTCCAGTTCTGTCTGCTCTTGCATCCACTCCCTTCAGAGCAGAGGCTTCCTCATCAGAGGCTTCTCTTTCACCTTTCAGGCCTTCCCTAGGTGACCATTCTCAGCCTCTAGCATCCCTCAGCCTTTGACATTACCTTGCTTTCTCACGTATAGACCTTCTGCATGTGAAAAAATTGCTTTGAAGGGCCAGTGCCTGCTCAAGCCTCATCTATTTAACAAGGTACTCAGCTCTCTCGTTTCTGACCTTGTCTAAGCAGAATGACTCCTCTGCCTTCCATCCTTCCTTTCTCTAGCCCCAGCTTGGAAAATGGAGTTGTCCACATTGGCACATTCTGAAAAATTCACGGGAATTCATAAAAATTGTGAAGTGAAACTGGCTGAATAACATCAACTGAGTCACCTTTGCTTTGAATGAGAACACCATGCAGGTGGATGGAGATGAGATTTAACTAATCCCCTTCACATTTATATGTTCAGGCAGTCTCTGCAGGCACCCACCTTTGAAAAACCCTTGCCCCATTTGTGGTCATTTCTCAGCAGTCTCCGGTGCCTGCCTGTCGTACGTCATTCCTTTTTCTGCCTGTAGGCACTTCTTGGCAGGGTTTCTCTTTTCTCCAGCTGTACAACAGCCAGAAGAACAAGATGTCAGCCTCTGTGGGGTTCTGCCAGCACCTAAATTAACAAGGTCTGTAGCTGCCATGCCTCAGAGTCCAGGCTGCGCTGGGTGGCAGTGCCCCATCCAGACAATGCTGCGGGGGGAACTGGCATCAGTTTTCTGGCAGGAGAAGAGCCTGCTTGAAGGGAAACCGCTGCTGCAAGTAAGATGCAGAACTCAATATTTCCTCATACTTGGGATACTTGGTACAGAGGTTATGAAAATAAAGGACAATTGAGTCTTCTAGGGAAGTGGGTACAAAGATAACTTTGATGTAAATTCTTTTCAGAAGCCAATTTTTCCCCATGAGAATGCTGGCATTTTAAATGCATTTGAAGAGCTAAGAAAAATGCTTAATCTGGTCTCTGCTGCCAGACAGGAATACTGCATTTCAGATTTGTCTCAAGAACTTCCTGAGCAAGTGGGCTTGCCATGTTACACATCACTCTCAGTTGTGGTTAACTTCTGCTAAATGACAATGTTGCTATGAGTCTATTGATTGCTTTTCAGGATGCAAAAGAAAGGAGTGTTCTGAATAGGCAGTGGGACTTACCTTCACTGTTAATAAACCACGCACTAATTGAAATTGAGATAAGACTGCTTTTTGAAATAAAATATGTGGAAAATTATTTCTCATTTCTTTTTCATGCTAGGGCACTGAACCACTCATTCTGATTCAATAGGCTGATTTTTTGGCCACTGCTCTTGGGTTTTGCTGTCTTCAGCGAATGGTTGATGAATGGTGTAAAACTGAAAGAACTGTATCTTCACTAATCAATGTTGCCAGCACCCAGATGACTAACCAAAGGAATCTGTTGCATTTAACACTGAAGTGGTTTCCAATGGGTTCATGAGAGCAAAACAATTTTCAAAGTGTCTCTAAATTGAGGGGGTGGGAAATCAGCTATAGGACACACAGGAGATAAGAAAACTGCCCACTAGAATGGCTCAAAGTCTCTAAGAGGGCTATCACATGTTGAGGTACCACCCCTAGTTCAATGAATCCCTCAGCTGGAAATCACTGCTGGTCAGATGAGTACTGTAGGGAACAACCACTACACATTTGCTCTATTCTTACCCTCCTCCCTGGGCATCAGCCTTCAGCTATCACCAAAGACAGGACACCAATCTAGGTGAAACTTCGGTGTGACCCAAACCAGACATTTCTGTGGCTGTGATGTGGGTTGCCACTATGGAGAGCAGCTGCGCTGGTCACCCAATTTCAGTAGGAAGTTCACACACGGGGGAGGTGTCAGCGCCTCATCCCACACACATCCTCCAGGAAAAGGATCTAAATGAACTTGCACCAAAGAAATCTGAATCCAAACTGCATCTTTCTGGCCCATAAAAGAGGCCCATGAACAAGGGCTGTTTTGAAGCAAACACCCCCTGCACTGTGCAGGGAGAGCTGCTATCCTTCCTCCCAGGCTGCAGCGGAGGAAAGCTGCGGGACATGCTACGGCTTTAGCCAAGTCCTGCTCAGTATGAAGCCTTACTCTGGAGCACATCCATAAAGGAGCTAGCCAAAGCTAGCCACCTTCCAATTACCTACCTAAACATCACCTAGCATGACTCGGAGTGGACTTTAAGCAGGAAGCACTGAGAAAGCTCCTTCTGGTGCAGAACATTGCAGTGCAGCATTCTAGTAACAGGGCAGACACCCTCAGCCACCTTTGTTGTTCTGTCACTGTCTCACAGAGAATTAATTTGTGTTCAATATCTGAGGCACTCGAGCCTGAGGCACTGTGGGTTTTGGGTTCCTGCTATCCCAAAGGCTCCCTGCTACCACAGGATGATGAGTTCACATCTTGGTACAGAAGCACTCTCCACTGCGAGGCAGCAGTGGCCTGGGTGCCAGAGAGAGCTTTCTTGGGAGACACCAACATTGCCATGAGGCGCACACAGCACAGCATCACGACCCAGCACACAGGAGTGAAGCTGCCCAGCTCCTGGCCCACAGGTCTGTGGGGACCGCACGCGGTGCCGGCTGGGACTGGGGCAGAAACGTGAGGCAAGTTCATTAGTTTCCCATAAGCCTGAAGAAAGTCAGGAGCATCTCCAGGGCCATGGTGACTCTCGGTCTTGGTACAAGGATTCTGTACTTTGATGTGTCTTAGGTGATGATATTTTGGCTTAATTAGATTGTGCTGGGATCAGACAGGCTGGAACCATTTAAGACTCCCGAGTTTGAGGTTTTATGGCCTGGGGAGGTGTCACGCTGATCCAGAAGGATTTCCTCTGCAAAACAGGGAGGAGAGAAGATAACATTTCAAGTCCTCGAATACAAAGGACTGTAAAAATTCTCTTCCCATTCTAGTTCACTCACAAGACATTAAGCCCCACCTTCTGGTGAGTGGCTAAACTGCAGGAAGAGACAACTCTAGGTGAAGTAAAAACGGTGAAAACTTTTCAAGACAATAGTTTTCAAGCAGAAAAATGCCTTAACTACACTTGAAATATTTTAGGAGAATGCACTGATCTTCACTAAAGTGTCAACAAAATAGTTTTAAAAGGCATTGTAGTGTTTTATTTCAAGTGGGTTTTTTATGTTGGATTCCACTTTCTTCACTTGGTGTAAACTGCCACACTATAAAATAAACTTTATTTTTCAACTATCCCTAACCAAAACAGTTTGGAATACTTTTTTGCACAGAACCTTTCAGTATTTATTTTTTTCATTTTGTTGAAGTGAACAAGAATACATGTTGAAAGGTCAAAGGTTATCTGAGGACAGGCGATGCTTCCCAAGCAACACTCCAGAGCCCTGAAGTTTTGTGTTGCTCCTGGCCAACGACTTCTTTTCTGCACACTGGAATAGGTGCAGCAGCCAGCAGATATTGCTGATGTGGGGTTGCCCAGCTCGTCAGCAAAGTCAGTGTCACCAGCTTTCTTAGAAGGAAGCAAAGAGGTAGGTAACTGAAGCGTGGAGGCTACACCAGAGCGGCCGGTATGGATAGGACAGAGATACGTGCAGGAGAACAAGAAGAAATTGGATTAAGGTTTGACCTCAAAGACATGAAGCTCTGCCTTTGAAGCAAGCAAACACAGAAGAAGACAGACATGGCAGAAAACAATGAGAGCTAACAAACACAGCAAGCATGTAGAAGATAGGACTCAGTCAATCGTTAAGCTAATCAGGGCGCGTGGACAATAGTAGTTAACCAATGGAAGTACTGCTCGCATCGCATCCATGTGGAGCTGCCTAGACTATAAAGACTGATGTAAAAGGACAATAAACCATTCTGATTCTGATTCTGATTCACCCTCCATCAGAGTCTGTGCCGTAATCCGCTGCAGATACGGGCAGGAGGATGAAGTGCTCAAACAGGTGGCTGAACACCTCAACCTGGACCATCAGCCTGGGCTTCTCTCCACTCCTCCTCCTGCCACCTGGCCCAGCCCAGGCTGCCATGAGCACCTGGAGCAGCCAGCACCCATGCTACAGCCAGGGAGCCCTGGCTGCCTCTTCCTCCAGCCACAGCTTCTCCTTCCCAGGAGGTGCCGGCAGCCAGGAGGTACTAGGAGAAGGTCACAGGCTGCCAGGGTGAACCCTGCTGCACCCTACTCGTGTAAGAAGGTCAGGGCAGGGGGGAGAGGGCGTGCTGCTGCTCAGCACAGCCTCCCCTTGCCTTGCTATGGAAGGTGCAAAAGGAGGCTTCTCTCACATGAAGATCACAGAGATTGCTTTGACATTTGTCAGAGTCAGTAAGACTAAAAAAGGAGGATGAGGACCAGAAGGATGAAGACCAGGAGGATGATGAGAAGAAGAATGATCAGAAGAAAGAAGAAGACTAAGAAGGAGGAGAGAAGAGGATGAGGATGAGTATGAGGAGAAAGAAGGGGAAGGATGGGAGGAGGAGAAGGAAGGATGAAGAGGAAGAGAAAGAGAAGCAGGAGAGAGAATAAGAAGGAAGAAAAGCAGGAGAAACCTCTTCTACTGCTGTCCTTGAGTGGAACATATTAAGTAACAAACTAGTTTCCACAAAAGAAGGGTGTACTAATGCACCCAGGTATTATCTTGGCAGAGCCCACAAAATAGCTGTTATGACACATGACATTTTGCCAGGGCCATAGCGCTGACACCTTCTATGCTCTGCCACGTTGTCAGCTTTCACTAACAGCACGGTGCCTGAATTCAGCCAGGGCAGCACGTGCATGGGCAGCCTGGCAGCGGAGGGCCTGAGAAGAGGTCTCTTGGCTGCCTGTTCGCCCCTGGAGAGGCCAAAAACAGGAGCAAGATAGGATGGAGGGAGAGAGGGACTGGGGTGATAGTTTTGTGCCACCCATCCAGGGTACACCAAAAGCCAGCAGATGAGCAGGGACGAGCAGCTCAGGAGATGCCTGGGGTCTGTCCCGGGCCCTGCTGCTGGCAGGGTGGGCACTGGCAGGCTGGCGGCTGTGGGAGCACCCCTGTGTTGGGACTGTGACCCTGCCACTGTAACTGGTGGCAGCCCAGCCTGTCACAGCTCTATGCATGAAATGCTGCCCCGACGGTAAATGAGCTCCTGAGGAACCAGGTGGTATGAAGCAGGGACCATTTGAATGAGGACAGATAACGCTGTTGAACCAATAGCTCAAAGTTCATCTAACCAACTACCCAAATAACTTAATCTTGCTACTGATGCAGTCTTCTCTCTCTTCCCAGTAGTGGCAGTGAGCACACACAAACCAAACCCAGCCCCATAACCTGCAAAGGTCTAACCACAGGCTGGGGCACAGGATGACTCTAGAAAGATCTGGAAGAGCATGAAGAAGCAGGGAGACAGCCCAAAAGGGGGCTGTCTCATGCAGGATCTAACTGCCAAGTCTTTTGGAAGTACTATAACTGAAAAATATTTTAAGGAGGGATTTGAAGCTGAAAATAGGCAGATGTGGTTGTACAATGGTGAGTAGCTTTCCCAGTAGGTACAATAATCTTATTTAGTTAAATCAACTAGGGTGAAAAGCAGGGTGAAAACAGAAGAACGAGAGCTGCTGTTGCTTCAGAGTGCTCGAGCTCTTGTGTTGTCTGTGGTGCAGATTCCTGTCCTTTTTTGAGTTTTTTTTCTGGCACGTACTTGTTTCTGGCACATCTGACAAGTGGTTGCAGTGTTCTCACAAGAAGGTGAGGGGTTTGTTTGTAGGCTCTCCACATCCACAACACATCTCTGCAATGTGAAATGATAAACAAAGCAGCATGCTTGGGAAGAGTGTGTTTTCATGAGACGCAACTTCATAGTGTCTAGAAGACAGATTTTCAAGATGAATCAATCTTCCTTTGGTTTGAAAGTGAAAGATAGATAACTAGAGTGTGCCAAGATGACACTTGGAACGAGTAGCACTTAAAAATACATTATCCAGCTGCTGGCCCAGTCTCTGTATAACACACATGCTCATGCACACACAGAGTGGCAGCTCATCATGAGATTTTTTTACTGCTGCTGCTCCTAAAAAGCCCTGAGGGTTTCTATTCCTATGCCATGAGAGGGAAAATAACAAAACCTGGACAGCTTTAAAGAAGAATTTGGATGTGTCTTTTAGAGGGCAGGAGAAGGGCTGGATCAGCCCCATTGGACACGGGGGCTGGACCATGCAGCCTGTCCTCCGTTACACCATACAGACTGCCGTCTGCACTGCCTGGTGCCCCGGGCTGAAAACAGCCTCGTCCTCACCACTCCTCTCCTTCTCACAGTGCTCCCTCTCCTTGCCCCAGAAAATCCATGCTAAGGTAAAAGATTTCTTTCCAGCTAATCAGCTTCAGTCATTTCCCCATTGACACCTTCTGACTGATTCCCAGAAACAGGCCATGCAGCACCCCACCTACCAGCAGCGCGTGGGGAAGGAGGTGTCTCTGTAAAACTGTGCTTCCCTTGGAGAAGCTGGAAGATATGGGCAAACAAGTCAGGGTGCTGTGGGAAGCTGCAGGATGCTCCTGTGGTCCAGGAAATGACACAGCCCCATGGGACTGGCTCTCATGCAAGCAGATGCTGCGTGATGCTATAGACACTGAGCGTGGTAAGGAGTACAAACTGTGCCCCAGGGTGCCTGGCTGCAGGATTTGGGATGATCTCCAGGGGTACCACAGGCACAAAAAGCAATTACAGCTGTAAACTGTTCATTCAGTTAAGTCCTCCAAAAGAAGCCAGCCCTTTGCATCTCAGTGTGGGCACCCACAGCTGGCAAATCTCCCAGCCTTCATGCCCTTGCACCCACACTCCTCACCATTGAGGCAGCCACCAGCTGCCCGGTGTGGCGAGAGGCAGGTCCCTGTGGGAAGCAGGACATCAGCGGGTGACCATGGGTCGCAGCACATCACGCCAGAGCCCGACCTTGCAACGGTTGTATGGGTTGAACACCGACTGGATCCTGGCACCACAGAAAAGCTGCTCCCCATCTAGACTGCTTTTATAAACTCCACGGATGGCGTTTTGCTGTTTACTCCAGCCACAGCAACTGTGGGGGAGAATTCTGTTCTGGAAGGTCTCCAGCCCTGGTCTGTGGTTCTCATGCATGTGTATCTCAAAATGTGTACATATAGAATTAATTTGGAGCTGCAGACTTCCCCAGATTATTCCTCTGGGCAGCTGACACAAGCCAGTTGCTCACTGACAGCCCAAAGTAGAGCAATTATTCATAGGTTAATGAGTTGTACCAAAGTAAGAGTGTTTTTTTCTCCGCAAATATCATTAAAAGAAGGAAACTGAGGTATCAGCACCAGGAAGCGTTGTGTGGCTGGGATGTCAAGCAGTACTAAACTAGTGTTACTGCTGTGGGTCACAGTGTAACTGGCTGGAGGAAAAACTGGCTGGAGAAGATGGACAGAAGACCGAGCAAGGAGGGAGATGCAGCGGCCTGCAGTGGGGCTACACCAAGGCTAGAGCCAAGCTCAGCACTGACCAAGGATACAGTGGTTAACAGTGATATGTGAAGGAGGTCTTCTTAGTTCTCCAGTTTATGGGAAGACAGTGGCACTTTGGCTTTGCTCCCTGGGAACACCACCACAATGCTGTCTCCATTACTGCAGCAGCAACAGTCCCTTTTCTTTAATCCCGCGGGAGAGGATGGAACCCTGGCAGGTAACAACAGAAAACCTGCAAACAAGGCTGCAGGATTATGTGAGGATAGTCTCCAAACCAAGAAGAAAACTGGAAAAAAACAGTTACTCCTGCAACTCACCCTATGCACCTCGTGGTAGCTCAGCTGGGGGCAAGTCAGAGGGGACTCAACCGGCCAGGAAAAGGAAAAGGCCACCACGGGCTGCAGCTGCCCTCTGAGGTGTGAATCCCTTCCCAATGATACCAAAGATTTACAGGGTCAACCGCTGGCTTTCAGGTGCTTTTTTCTGCCTGCAGCTTGGTGGGACAAGCCGAGTGCTGGCGGGGTGGGTGGGTGCAGGAGGGGTGCAGTATGCCCCCGGGAACACCCCGCAGCACCCCTGTCCCACGCTGCGGGGGCAAGGGCAGCCCACAGACCCACCTCACCTGGCAAACGACAAAAACGGCACATTCAGGTTGTGACCAGCAGCTACCACTGGTATAGAGCTACTCTCTACATGACCCTGCAAACACCTTCAAAAACAACCCGATGAAGCTGTGACATACATGAAGGGCAGTATTATTTTGTGCTTACATAACCCTGGGTCTCTTGAGCCACCTTCTCACCTGCCAACCAGGGAGAAATGGGAGATGCCTGTAAGCAAGGACTGCCCTGCTGGTTCGGCTACCATCCCCTGAGACTTTAGGACCCAGTCACAGGGCCCTGGTAAATTCTCTGCCACCCTTTGCTCCCCACTCCGCCAAA
>NW_010100056.1:0-6023 GCF_000699245.1 Pterocles gutturalis | reverse complement strand
CCTGAATTACCGCAGCTGGTTTCCCAAATGGCTCACACCAAGACATGTGAGTTAGAGCAAGGGAAATCAGGGGCTGAACTTGAGCATATGGATTGTCTCTTTCCCATAAAGCCTCATCATAAACAACCATTCAAAATCCTGGGGATGAAATCACAAAGCAGAGCGCTGCGGGAGCTGTCTGCCAAGGCGCTCGCTCACTCCAGCTTCCCGGGGTCACCCCAGGACAGCTGCAGCTAGCTCCACAGTGCAACAACTTAAATTGCTCACAGATTCGTCTGCAAATAGCTGCTTCAGGACCGACTGCTTAGAAGGAAAACGTTTCAACCAGCAACGAAAAGCAGCATATAGCTCTTTAAACAAACAAGCTTTACTACCACTTGTACGAAAGTCTGTTCCAGCTCCCTAGCAATGTCCCAAAGTGCTGGCGTGGGGACAAGCCACTTTCCCAGCCTGTGGCCGGGTCTGTCACACTCTCAGGACAGCCCATGGAGGCTCTGCTCCACCAGCTCCGACCCAGTGATACCCTGCAGCGTCCACTCCCAGCCCCATGCTTTAAAGGACAGCCCAAAGGCACCGTTGCGCAGTTGCAGGTGAAGCGGTGAGCTCAGCCGTTTTGGTTGTCTCTTAAACCAACACAAAGAGTGGTCTAAAAGGCACCCTCAGCCTTTTAATATATGAAGTACTGACTCTGCACACATGCCAGTCAAGATGTCCACAAGTGATTTACACCAGCAGTACCTTGCCAGCAGTAAACAGAAAGCCCAAGTCTCTACTATTTTCTATTCATCAGCATCACATTTGTTTTTTTCAATATTTATTTATACCAAACAGGACACAAAATAAGAACGCTATAAAGTTCACAAAATCTTGTGCCAGCCTCAGCTCCTACTGTCCCATAGAAAAAAGCTAAGTATTTCTACCTATTGGAGAGTTTAAGTATTTTTTAAGGTATCCATCTATTTTCTTAAAGGAACTTCACAAGATACCATACAATTCTATCGGTTATGTGTCTTCAGTTGAATAGCATCATTATTTGCTGCCCTCTGGTGTCGCAAAAAAAGAAAAAAATTTACTTATAATGAAAAATAACTGGAATATAGAAATTGAGTAAACTTCCAAGATTTCTTAATTTATAAAATAATTAGTAATCTTCACACTTATGCTACCTGGTGTAGAAGGCAGACACATTACCAAGAGAATGGTAACAAACATAATTAAAAATGAAGGTGATAGTGCACTTCGGTTATATTTAAGTATATTCCATTTATAAGTAAAATAAAGCATCTTAACATGAAGCTTTGTGTGTTTTTTCAGTAAGAGTCAATCCTGGGTCTTCTTCTCTTGAATCACATATAAGTAAGACACCAGAAGCAAACCCTTCTCCTTACGTACACCTGCCACCCTCATACTTCTCACTGTATTCATAAATCCTAGATAATGTAATTTCAGCATTATATTTTTAGCTAAACAGTCATTAAATACTATACATATTATATATTAGAATTTTGTTATTAAAAATATCAATAAAATAGTATATATATGTTCTGTTCTACAGAGAATTTACAAAGATGGTTAACTAGCATCTTACGTACACCTGCCACCCTCATACTTCTCACTGTATTCATAAATCCTAGATAATGTAATTTCAGCATTATATTTTTAGCTAAACAGTCATTAAATACTATACATATTATATATTAGAATTTTGTTATTAAAAATATCAATAAAATAGTATATATATGTTCTGTTCTACAGAGAATTTACAAAGATGGTTAACTATCAGGACAAGAGCAAGTGAAATTCCTTCTTGCCAAACACAATGCCCACCATATGCTGGAAATAGTTTGTATTTCTCACACTTGACACTATGTGAAATTAAGCTACAGAAACTCGGTAAAATGAGCCCAGAGATCCCATTGGGAAGCCCAATTAAAGCCATACTGCTTGGATGTAAAAAAAAAAAATGCAAATATTAAGCCAATTTATAAACAAACACTACCCTTCATCTTTAAATCAGGAGGTAAAAAAGAGATGCATCCCAGTGGGATTCCTAGGATGCTTTACACTTTCCAGTACTAAAATGTAAAAAAGCTCACTGCCTTCATTGGTTTCACAAACACTTTGGGATTTAAGAAAAATACCCTCAGCCAGAAATACACCCTTTAGCATCTCTCAATTCTCTTCAAGTTTGTCTTGAATTCTTAGGAATCCTAACTTCCCTTTGGTTTTCTGTATTTCTGAAGAAAGTGTTTGCAATGTTTCACAGTCAGTACTTAGTACGGACACTACAAAAACCTCTTTCACCCACATTTAAAACAGAGGCACGTGCTTCACTGGGATTTGAACAAGTATACCCAGCAGAACCAGCAAGTTAACTTGCCACATAAGTGACTCATCCCTGAAGGTTGTTTGGCCTTTATAATGAAGAGCTGGCCTGTGACAGGGCATTAATCTTTACTCACATGTCATATACTAATTGTTCACATTTTAAAATACACTATGAGTATGGACAACATCCATGGGTAGAGCTAATTGTTAGCAGATTATATGCAAAGAAAACTTTTTCATCTTAAATTCCAATAATCAAGGGTGGATTAAGTTGCACAGTTTATGTTTTTTCCTGCCATGTAAGAGGTTCAAGACTTGTATTCACAAAATATTGCCATTTCAGCTTCCAACCCATTACTAAAGCATCTGTATTCTCCCTCCAGCTCTTCCAGTTCCCAAGTCCCAGCACTGAGGCTCAGCCCCTCTGCCCTCAGCGCATTAACCATTGCCCATTGCACACCGACTGCACATCAGCTGGGCTGGCTGCCAGCAGGACAGGACCTTGTGAAGCTGATCGCGGGGTAACGCACTACAGTAACTGATGTGTCTGTTCCTTTTTGTCTCTGGACGGTGTATGTAAGGCAAAACAAAAAGGAACAGCAGCTTTCCCCATGGGACCATGCCGCCCCTCCTCACTAAGCACGTTGCCTGTTTGTACAGGGAAAAGGCGAGTTTCTAAGATTTGGTCGTAGAACAGACTTTCAGTAAGAGCAACAGTAACAAGAAAGTTTCTTGATTTAGATATGAACTTTGCTCAATTTTCGCACTGAACTCAGTTAAGGAAAATCATTCAGCCACGTTCCCTTTGTGAGGAACAGATGGTCTTCAAATTACCTGCACCAGGCTGCATGAAAAGTACAAAACAGGAGCTTTCTACAAATCCCCCTCATTTGTTGGAAACCTGCAGTACTTCTCCACAAATTTTGCATGTAAAATTTATTTAGGAACACTGGCTTGAACATGGCCTCAGGAGCCTGCATACTTCTTATGTTATTACAGTACTATGCATAGCTTATTTTTATATGGCTCGATAAAGCGTATGAGAAGTTGATCACTCAAGAGTTTTGAGATCACAAATTTAAGAAAAAAAATCATTGCTAAGCTCATATACTATCATGAATCAATCAGAAAACACAGATCAGAAACCACTGAACTTTCTTCTTGAAAGTAAAACAAAAACCCCACCCACAGTTAAAATGTTCCGTGTCAGAAATGGTGCACTTAATTCTGAGGTCCTGAAGGAACTGGTAAATGAAGTTGCTAAGCCGCTATCCATCATATTTGAGAAGCTGTGGCACTCTGGTGAAGTTCCTGCAGACTGGAAAAGCCTGCTGACTGGAAAAGGGGAAACATAACCCCCATTCTTAAAAAGGGAAATAAGGACGATCCGGGGAACCACAGGCCAGTCAGTCTCACCTCTGTGCCTGGCAAGATCATGGAGCAGATCCTCCGTGAAACTATGCTCAGGCACATGGAGGTGACTGGTGACAGCCAACACAGCTTCACTCAGGGGCAAATCGTGCCTGACGAATTTGGTGGCCTTCTACAATGGTGCCACAGCGTTGGTGGATAAGGGAAGAGAAACTGACATCATCTACCTGGGCTTGTGCAAAGCCTTCGACACAGTCCCACATGACATCCTTGTCTCTAAGTTGGAGGGACAGGGATTTGACAGAAGGACCACTCGCTGGATAAGGAATTGGCTTGATGGCTTGGTCAAGGGCTCAATGTCCAAGTGGAGACCGGTGACAAGTGGTGTTCCACAGGGATCGGTACTGGGACCAGTGTTGTTTAACATCTTTGTTGGAGACATGGACAGTGGGATTGAGTGCACCCTCAGCAAGTTTGCCAATGACACCAAGCTGCATGGTGTGGTGACACGCTGGAGGGAAGGGATGCCATCCAGAGGGACCTGGGCAGGTGACTTGAGAGGTGGGCTAATGCAAACCTCATGAAATTTAACAAGGCCAAGTGCAAGGTCCTGCACGTGGGTCAGGGCAATCCCAAGCACAACTACACACAGGGCAGAAAAGGGATTGAGTACAGGGGTGCTGGCTGATGAGGAGCTGAACGTGACCCAGCAATGTGGACTTGCAGCCCAGAAAGCCAACCATATCCTGGGCTGCATCAAAAGAAGCATTGATGAGCATGTTGAGGGAGGTGATTCTGCCCCTCCACTCCGCTCTCATTATACCCCACCTGGAGTACTGCGTCCAGCTCTGGAGTCCTCAGCACAGGAGGGACATGAATCTGTTGGAGAGAGTCCAGAGGAGGGCACGAAGATGGTCAGAGGGCTGGAGCCCCTCCCATACAAGGACAGGCTGAGAGAGTCAGGGTTGTTCAGCCTGGAGAAGGCTCCAGGGAGACAGTATAGCAGCCTTCCAGTACTTAAAGGGGGCTATAGGAAAGATGGGGAGGGACTCACCAGAGACTGTAGCAATAGGACGAGGAGTGTTTTAAGCCAAAAGAGGGTAGATTTCGATTACGTATTAGGAAGAAATTCTTCACCACAGAGGATAGTGAGGCACTGGAACAGGTTGCCCAGAGAAGCTGTGGATGCCCCATCCCTGGAGGGGTTCAAGGCCAGGCTAGATGAAGCTTTGAGCAACCTGGGCTAGTGGGAGGTGTCCCTGCCCATGGCAGGGGATACCACTTACTAGGGAACTAGATGATGTTTAAGTTCCCTTCTAGCCCAAACCATCCTATGATTTCTCCAAACAACCTATCTCAAAGTTTTACTCCGAGGTCTTCCCACTAATTAGAATTCAAAATTTATTTTTACTATGACAATTCTATGTGACAAATCAAAACCAACATCAGTTCAGTTTGCAATCTAAGATTGTGCCACCTCAAAGTAGTAGTAACTTTTTTTGCTTCTAGGAAGAAAAGAGAAATTCAGAGAAGTCATCTGACAAAATGGTTTACCATTTTCCTAGGCTCTGCCTCACCTATTCCATATTAACAATATCTAACCCACATTAATATACTTGGTTGGTATGCTACCACAGGAAAAAAATTAATAACTATATAGTTAGAAAGCAAAAATTAGTGAAGCTGGAACAGAGAGAATAAAGATTTGGAAACCTTAAAGTACACGGAAGAGGAAGATGCAGGAAAAAAATCAGTATTTAAAGGAAAGCCATTTGGAGTTTTAAAGCACCACAGCAACTGACTTGTGCCATATCACAAATCACCCCACACAGTAAATTCTAACAATAAATCAAGCCCTTCTGAGCGTCAGCAAGCTTCTTCTCTCTCCCTGCTCAAAATATACTGTTGGTAAGCAAGCACTGGAAAAATGCTGTCTGTAAAGTAGCTGAGACTTGCACCTCAGATGGTTGTATTGGAACGCTTAATACCGAGTAATCAGCACTGCTTTTAAAACAAAGGGCTCTTATTGGCAGATTACTAAACAACACATTAGAAATGCCCACTAAGTTTTATTAATTTCCATTAAAAAAAAAATCCAAACGATGGCAGAGTTAACAGAGTCAAGCTGTCCAGAAGCCGGCATTCTACAAGCCCTCTCGCTGTCAAGAGTCCTCTGAAGAAACAACACACGAAGAAAGAGAGGGCCACGAGCAGGGAGGGCCACAGACGCCAACGCTCTCCGCGCCCGCAGGGGCAGCTCCTAGGACAGTCCAAGGGGCGCAGGGGCAGCCCGGCGATGCGGGGCTCGGCTGGCAGGCGCCCTC
>NW_010100055.1:40363-44406 GCF_000699245.1 Pterocles gutturalis | reverse complement strand
GCCTCCCTTCCCCCGGGGGGACCGCACGCCTGCCCGCCGCCGCCACAGCGACCCCTTTCTGTGAGAGGGGCCGCCTCGGGCCCGCCCGGCCCTCCCTGCGCAGGCCGCAGCGGTCTGTTCTCATCCTCACGATTTGTAGGGGTTTAAAGCGTTGGGAGGTTACAAGTAGTTCTGAACTGTAAGCAGTGGAAAGTGACCTGCTTTTCAACGATGCAGTAAGAAAATCTCCCGGTTTCAGCTCCTGTTGGTGAAGTGCCCAGCCGGTGTACTGACAGGCTGGCTCTGCAAAGCGATAGTAGGGCCATAGGAGTCTGTGGAGGCGGCTGTTGTCTCAGCCCTAGGCATGGCATGGGTGGAAGAAATGCCCGCAAGTGCATTAAAGCATAGTACAAACGCGGTAGCAATAGTTTATTGACTGTAACCCGGATTTCCATCAAAGTTGAAGAAACTAATAATGCTTATGAACTGCAGGCAGCTGTTTTAATCATTCCTGGCATTTTGTCAGTTGAGAATTTTCTTCCCACTGAATATCTTTTGATAAAGAAGTTTCCTTTTCCTTCATGTCATCTTTCTTTCAACAGCCTTGTTTGCTAGGACACTGTTACTGCTACTGGACAAACACGGTCTTGTTGGTTCTTGTCTTGTGTATGAAATGCCAATAAGGACCGGAAAAATTAAAATCCAGGCTTTGGTCCAGGTTTCCAGGATACTTAGATCCTTGTCAGTATCCTTTGTATCCCCCTCTCTCCTCAGATGGAGGAGACAATTCTCAATCCGTGGAAGAAACAAGTATATACAAGGTCTGTTTGGTAACCTTTGTGGTATGAAGTGCAACTGAGTAGTAGATCTAAGTGTGGCTATAAATAAAAGCTATTGTAGAAGGTAGCTGACAGTTTTTACATTTTACGTGTTTAATTAAAATCATTGTGGTGATTTGGAAAGACAGAAAGCACAGAACAATTAAGCAATTTTGTTTACCCTGTTTCTTTTACACTTTGCTGCTGCACAACACAGTGAACACATAAGCACATTTAGCAAAAGTACTCAAAAGCACATACTTTGTTTTTTCTAGCAGTATCTGAGGCATCCCTTTCAGTGTGTTTTTCCCTCTCCCCCAATCATTTTTACTTCTATTCTTGCTTAGTGGCATAAGGACAAAATTCTCACAGTTTTATGGAAGGAGGCTTGGGCTGTATACATTTATCTTCTAGAAAATAACTCCAATGTTCCTTTAAAGCAGCAAACTGATTTGAAGTCATGCCTTTCAATTAAATGTTAAACCTACCCCTTGCAAAATCTGTTTTAAAACAATAATAGAAATTATAATGCCAAAACCAGATCTACAATGCTATTCAGTAACACAAAATATATGGTGTTTGGGTCAAGACTTGAGAGTCTTGGAGAGTTGCATTGCTTGGGGAGCAAGGAGGAAAGAAAAAGAATAGAGTCACATGCCATATCTGGACCTTTTTTACAGTGCTTCTTGTGAAGTTTAGATGGTCAATGGCTCAATGTCTGAATGGAGACTGGTGATGAGTGGTGTTCCTCAGGGATCGGTACTGGGACCGGTGCTATTTAACATCTTCATTGGCAACATGGACAGTGGGATTGAGTGCACCCTCAGCAAGTTTGCTGATGACACCAAGCTGTGTGGTGAAGCTGACGTGCTAGAGGGAAGGGATGCCATCCAGAGGAACCTGGACAGGCTGGAGAGGTGGGCCCATGCCAACCTCATGGAGCTCAACAAGGCCAAGTGCAAGGTCCTGCATGTGGGTCAAGGCAATCCCAAGCACAAACACAGGCTGGTTGGAGAATGGCTTGAGAGCAGCCCTGAGGAGAAGGATTTGGGGATGTTGGTAGATGAAAAACTGAACGTGAGCTGTCAGTGTGTGCTTGCGCCCCAGAAGTCCAGCTGGATCCTGGGCTGCAGCAAGAGAAGCGTGGCCAGCAGGTTGAGGGAGGTGATTCTGCCCCTCTACTCTGCTCTCATGAGGCCCCACCTGGAGTACTGCATCCACTTCTGGGCCCCCCAGTGCAAGAAGGACATTGAGCTGTTGGAGCAGGTCCAGAGGAGGGCCATGAAGATAGTCAGAGGGCTGGAGCACTTCCCCTATGAGGACAGGCTGAGAGAGTTGGGGTTGTTCAGCCTGGAGAAGAGAAGGCTCCGGGGGGACCTTATAGTGGCCTTCCAGTACCTGAAGGGGGCTACAGGAGAGATGGGGAGGGACTTCTTACAAGGGCATGTAGCGACAGGATGAGGGGTAGTGGATTTAAGCTGGAGGAGGGCAGATTTAGATTAGATATTAGGAAGAAATTTTTCACTGTGAGGGTGGTGAGGCACTGGCACAGGTTGCCCAGGGAAGTTGTGGATGCCCCATTCCTGGAGGTGTTCGGGGCCAGGCTGGATGAGGCTTTGAGCAACCTGGGCTAGTGGGAGGTGTCCCTGCCCATAGCAGTGCGGTTGGAACCATTCTATGATTCAAGTATAGGGTACCCTCCATTTTGTTTGTATTAAGATTGTAAGAACAGGTTAGAATGAAAGGGCACGCAATAGCTGATGCGAGGTCAAGTTGCATTTGCTGCTTTAGAAGTCTGTGTTACTGCTTATAGTTCAGACTTGAGATGAACAAAAAGATGGCAAATCTTTATTTTTGTTGTACCATGAAAAAATTCCACAAAAGTCCAGGTATCCAGGTTTAAGCCAAAAATCTGTTTTTATTCATGCTAGTCATATAAGTTACAGATGTTACCAAACTATATACACAATTGTTCTTGTTGTTCTAGAAAATTATTTATACATGATGCTTTCTGAGAGAAAATTACTTACTATCTGCAGCTTGCTTTCAATACTCCAATTAACAGAGATGTGTTTGTTTATTTAAAGTCTGCTCCCATATATCACAGAAGTATCTCATTGCTCTCCTTCTGTTCCCTCGCTTTCAAGTGACATCAATAGTATGGGTGAGAGGAGTGAGTAAAAAAGGAGAAATGAAAGTAAGATCTAGGTCTTAGTGATTCATGGAAGTTATGTTTTCATCCCAGATGTCTGATTTGTACCTACGCAGGAAGAGTGGAAGGTGCAAATGCTCAAGTGTTTGTATGTATTTATATATATTTGCATGCTTTAACCATATATTCGCAGACAAAAATTAAATCTTGAATGAACCTGCATACATGAAATGCAGTGGCCTTGGGATTGCCTGTTTATGATTCTGTTAACAGAGTTTTTATGGATAATATGGGGGGAGGGGGGGGGAAACAACAACAAAACCAAACAACCCAAACCCTGCACTAAATGGTGCCTGAAAGAAAAAAAAGAGAACACTTTTAAAAGGCAATTTAGCACTCTTCTATGAAAACTAGTTATTCTGCTTATTAATTGAGTCTCAGACAGGCATGTAATATTCTGTCATGTAGCACAAATTGCCCAGTGGTCAGCAAATGCTGCAGCTCTTCAGTAACTATTTTTAAAAACTCTGCTTCCCAGTCCACATTTACCAGAACTCCGCCGGACCAGTTTTTTCTTTGTAGACTTTCTGATAGTACTTGCCGTAGTGTCTGAGGGCTTCATGTACAAAGAGATTTACTTTTGCAACTATTTTGTGAGAGGGCTTTTACTAACCCTCTCTTCCAGTGGCAAAATGGAGACAGCCTTTTTGACACCACGAGTTTTGTGTCTGATTACTTTCTGAAACTCTCTTCCCAGCCTTGCCTGCCTGCCTTCTCCAACTTCTGCTATGGGGGCAGATAAAAATCTATGCTGAAGGTATCTCATCTTTGGAAAACAAGCAAACTCTGGACACTTATGGCACATTTGAACTCTAAGGGATGAGAATCTTTGGTTTAAAATAGAAGCTAAAGCAATAGTATACAAGATTATGATTAAACAAACTTTTTAATATAATAAATCCTCATTTCCCCAAACATGTTAATGTCTTTAAGTTATCCTTGTATGCTGTTCTCAGAAGCAAAACATTTTGTTATACTCTCGTATTTACAGCAATTCCATGGATATTGATTCTGCCAGTAAAATTTATTCCTGC
>NW_010100055.1:8738-40353 GCF_000699245.1 Pterocles gutturalis | reverse complement strand
ACAACCTCCAAGCCAGAAAGGATTTGGCCTTTTATCAGTGAGGACAGCAATTCTGACTTGGAGGAGGCTATTTGTAATCCCTAGGGAGAAGATTCCTGGTTCACATGGCATTGATAGCAGAACGAGGCCCAAGAATAACATCAGGTTTTCAGGAAATGCTGGTTCACAAAGATGACCAAAAAAAAAATTACTGCATCTTTAACCCATCCAGTGTGCACATGATTACTGATTTTTCCAGTATGTGAACTTCAGTCAGTTGAGTAAGGAGAACTCAGCTAGAAGAAAAGAAGGGAAAGATTAGTCTCACAGCAGTTACTGCTGTTCATTCAGAAATAACTGCAGATGAAACCTGCTCTGGCTCAGGGTAACTGCAGTGTTGTTTTGACGATGTAATACAAACCGGTAAGGATCTGAGGATCCTCTTTCCAGTTATTTACAAAATATAAGAATGCTCATTAGAAAACACTGTATGGGAAACAGTTGTAATAAAAAATATATATATTTTTGTACGAACTTCTGTGGTTCTTACAGCCTATGGATATATATAGCAGGGTTCTTACTGGAGTCTTTGTGGGTAGGAGAATCTGGAGAAGGGGGTAAATAGAAGGGAATTCAGAAAGATATACTTTCTGCAGTCTTGCTAAGACTGAGTTACTGAGTTATAGGATATTTTGTCCTGCTGCAGATTTCTTTCTTGTTCTTTGCATCTCACATGGTGCTTTTTCTTGGCATCTCATGGAGGAAAAGTGTTGCTTTAATAATGCAGATTGTGTGTGTACTGTACTTAGCCAGCTCATCCCCAGGGTAGATTATATTGTGTGAATTTGGGATGATAAAATAAAAAATCTCTGTATTTTCCTCATTCCCATTTAGCAAGGTGAATAGAATGGAAAAAGGAAGGAAGGAATTATTTGAAAATGTTCCAAAACTATTTTGTCCTCTGATTTCTAGGAGAACTTGAAAACATTTCTAGCAAGAGCCTCCAGAAATCCAGCTACTGTCTAGCAACACTCAGCCACTTCTCTAGTACCCTTAAAAACTGCAGCATGATTGTATTTGACTCACCCAATTAATCACTGAATAAATTCTTTTTTGTGTGGTTGTGACCCCAAAAGATGATGGTCACAGCTGGTTTGTAAGCTCTGGAAAGAGCTGGTTTGAGAACTACTGTGCATGCTAAAAGAAACCAAAAACATTTGGAGCCTGATGATAAACAAAAGTGAAGCCAACTATTCTTTCACTGCTGGAACTTTGGGAAATGCAAATGCATACATAGTTCACAAATGTAGTTCCAAAGGTCAGAACTGTGTTTGTATGTGTAAATCAAACAACAGAGTGGGGATGTGTCTCTGATTTGGTGAGGTAGGTTTTAATGCGGAATTTTCATTCAGGCTAGTATTTCAGTTTTATCTGAAGAACTATTTTGTCATGAGCACTATCAGAGACAAAGGTGAAGAAGTGAAAAAAGATGTTTTGCTCTTGAACAGATCTTCAGCATGGTGTATATTGAAGAACTCCTCCATTTGTGTATAAAGTTTAATTGTGCTTCCAGTCATCAACAGTCAGGATTCAAGTTTAGTTTTGTTCTGTTTGTGGGCGAGGAGGAGTGTTTACAGAGAGGCATTTGGAGGGGAGTTGACAGGCTTTTAAAAACATAACCATTTTAAGATAATAAATCATTGAACATACAGAAAACTAAGAACTAGTATTAAAAAGGAGGTTTTTCTTTTAAATCGGTTAAAGCCACACCACTGTTGTGTTTCCTGATAGAAGTCTGCTTGACAAATTCCCAGTGGGTATACATCATGATCTAAGTACTCTGAGCCATGATGATTCAGAACACAATTTTCAGTCAGTAAGTAAAAGAAGATATTTTTAATAGGACATTGGTACAGTATTGTCTCAGTCTTTCCATATACTTAGTGAATATTAGTTTTATTTGCTAAAAATGTTTTAGTTGACTTTTAATTTCTCCCTTTGGTACCCCATGTAGAAACTTGCAGCATTGAAACGTTTTGCAAGTTTGCTGAATTCTAAATTTTTATGTTCCTTGTGCAGTTTCTCTGAGCAAGTCAAGACCTCTGTGCTATCTACAGACTTAGTGTAATCATTATGTATTTGTCAGTGTAAAGGCTTTGTTTGTGCAAGAACTCTGAGATCTTTCAGTTATGACATTCATGGTTCACGGGCCGGTGTGTCAGATAATTTCACATAACACAGTGCTTCCAAGCATGCTTGCAGCGTCCTGTTCCATTTAGAACAGGAAACATCTGCATGATTTTCAGAATATAATATAGCAAGTGATTAAAGAGGTCTAATTTTTTTCTTAAATTGTGCAAGCAGCCTTTTTATAACCAGGATCCGTGTTGTGCGTGTCCCATTTGCTTAGTATTAACTTATGAATGAAAAAGTTTCCAACATACGGCAGTTTCGATCACTGTGGGACTCAGGTGTTCTCTCAGCACAGCGTAAACACTTGGAGACATTGGAAGAAGATCTGATGGAGAATGTGGATCTGTAGAATCATTTAAGCTTAAAGAAAAACAAAAACCACAAAAATAATCTTAAAAGCAACCTAAATCTCTCTTATTTAGTTAAGCCAGTACTTGGGCTTGCTGGTGGCCCTGTAAGCATGTGCTAACAACCTGGTATACATTTAAAAATGTAGGAGGTAGGACCAAGGGAAGAGAGGATAAAGCTGTCTCTGTAATATCAGCTGCTAGAGAGAAAAAGGAGACAGTGAAAGATAAGTCGATCAGAATAGCGTAAAGTCTGCATTCAATTTTTACAAATGTTTTGCTACATGGATGAGAAAAGCACTGTAAAAGTTAAGTTCTTTACTTCCCTTTCTTGTCTTCAGCAGTCCTTCGACAAATAAAAACACACAATGTGTTGCTGTCCCAAACTATTTGAGTGGGGGAAAGGAGGCAGGGAAAACTTTGAAACAGTATGTAAATTTTTAAAAAATAACAACAGAAGTGTAATACATCTGTAAGGATACTTACATTTTGGAGACTGGGATAAATACAGAAGGAACATAACCTTTGCCTCCTCCATCTGAGGGCTTTGAGACTGAAAAGCAATATTAGAGAAATTAAATATTGCCTAGTAATGTTGTTATTTATTTGAAATTTATTGTCTGCTTTAAGTGCTGCAGACCATAATATATTAAAAAAAAAAAAACAAACAATGTCCCTGCTTATGCTTAAATAAGCAGCTGTAAAAATGGGGGGAATTCCTGACACTAGTCTTTGAGTTCAGGTCTTAGTCACTGTGTGACTGTGCTCCCTTGCGTGACTGTTGCCATGTAATACAGTAACTGATGGAAGAGATCCTGTTAGGACTCCAAAAGCAAATACACTGTAAATCTACAAGCTTGGTACTTCTGAGCCTCTAGATTTCAGTTCTGCAAATGCTTGTGTGGAGCTCTGTCTCTACAGGTAGAGCTTCAGCAATGTCTTTTGCATGAAATTAAGCATATACATAATATTTTTAGAGGATTGAAGCATTAAGCAAAGTCCACTGAATTAAAATGAAGACAAAAAACATTTGTAGCCTCCAAGTATTTTTGAGTAGTGTAGGACATTGAACTCAAATGGAATTGTAACCTTTTATGCTGAAAGTCCAGAAGAATGTGTGTTATCTCTTAAATATCAAAGCTTTGAGGGCTTTTTTGAGAGAGAGTGGTTGTGTAAAAATGTCCTGACTTGTAACTTGGACAAGAAAGAGCACAGGCCTCAATGTATTTGGAGCCATTCTTGTCTAGCCTTTTTGTATTTTCCAGTGCCGTTGCCAGGGGTTATACTGCTGGAATAAAGAACGTCTTCCAAGCTGTTTGGAAAATAGAGCATTTCCTTGAAATTAAGGAGGCAGCATGCTACACTGTAACACAGTTATGAAGCTGATAAGCAGGATGACTTTTCAGTTTCATCTCCTTTGAACACTCGAGTTCTGAATTTCATAATGCATTGGTCAGGAAAAGAATCTTATTTTTTTTTTTGACTCTTTCTACACCAAGATCTATTTCTTATCTTCTTTTAAATATTCTTGCCATTGTCTTTAATGTAACCTGTAAGACCTGGTATTTATTTACAAAATGAAGCTGTCTAAATGATAGATGGGTTAAAACAGTTCTCTTGAGGATACCGATTAAAGGAGGTATCTTAATCTGTTCCCTTCCTCCTCACCCCCAATTCTCAAATTGCCTCTTGACTTTGCGGCTGCTTTGCAGAAAGGGTAAACACAGAAATGGAGCCCAACCTTCATTTGGCTGACAGCTGTAGTGTTTGCCAAAGGCCTTATCTTTGGGAATGTCTGGATACAGATACTTCAGAGGGTTTTCAGGAACGTTGTCTGCCATAATAACTTTGTAATCGCGTAGTATGTCAGCAAAAGGCAGCGCAGATAAGCGACCTTTGTTATAGGGTTCCACCGAATGAAATGTTACGTCTCCTGTGAAAAGACAAAGGCACCGTAACTGCTGATAACTGGTAGATCAGCATCTGCAGTTGCAGCCTATTTTTGCCTTTCTTTTGCATTTTACACTGGTGTGGGTTTTACTTGTTCGTACCAATGTTAGTATCTTTGAGGTTACGCTTTCTGCACACGTGGAAACAAATTTAAAGCCTGCAGTAAGCAGGTACACCTCCTAGTGAACTTGTATAGTTAATATAAAGAACTGAGAGGTAGACTTTCAGAGTTTTGGTTTGTGTTTCAGTAAATATGACACTTGTATCTTGCTCAAAACCATACTAAGACATGATACATGTGAATTTTACTTTTAAACCAAAGAAACTGTTACTCCTATATTACAGGTATATTGCAGAGTTTGAGGTTTGTTATTTTTTAATAATGATACTTACCATTTTCTAAATGATCCACCCAAGTAAAGGTAATTCCACCCAGATTGCTTTCACTAAACCTTAATAAAAATGTTCCTGGTGTCTTGTCTTTGAGCAGAATTCGTTCCTTCTCTTTGCTTACAAATCCCATGACGTACCTGAAGTGTAACAGGAAATCATGGCTTTGCTTTTGGAAAAAAATACAGACTTTGATCTGTGCAATGTATCTGGACAAACTTTCTATAGGTGTTCAAAGCCTGCTTACAAAAGCTGTAGAAGATCTTGAAACTATGGCAAAAGCTTCATGTGACTTACATGTGGAGTATGGCATTGAGCTCAAAAGTACTATGAAGTATGATGAAATTTGTCACAGTACTGGACTGTACATTGACAGAACAGATAAACAGATCTAAACCTGCATTTCTAAGCGATTCAATGGTGTTCTCTTTTTGGCAAAAATTTACAGAAGTCATAAATAGTAAGAGGGAGACAGAAGTGTTAAACTCCTCACAAATTCTCTTCTGCATAGCTTAAACTGAGATTAGTAAAGAAAAAAGACAAAGCGGATAGAGATAGATATACAACTTTCCTTGTTGCTCACCCATCAATCCAAAGAGGAAGAATGTGTTTTTTAATTAAGTCCAGGATGGCTTCAAGCCAAACCCAAAAGGTAAAAGACTTTCCAGGCAAATGTTCCTAATCATTAAAAAAAAAACACACACACACAAAAAACACACACGCAAGAAGAGAATTGTGAGAGTGTTGTTACCCAACATCCACATGACGTGCCTATCTGTTTCTTAAGAATAATCTAGTTTGTTCAAGTGAGAATGACAAATTTGAACTGCTGTTTTGAGTAATGTCTCTCTTTCAGCCTGACATAAAAACAATTTATTGTATTGGAAGCACCTCATTTTTCAAGGGAAAAAAAAAAATCACATTTGTTGTTTCTTCCTGGTTATGAAATTACATTTTGAGAGACATTATGATGAGAAAATTGAACTTCCTTCAAAAGTTCTATATGTATTTAAAAATGTAGTTAATATGAATAAAATGGGCTTACCCTTCTTTCTCAATAACTTTTCTGTTCCTCATCAAAGTTACTGAATATATTGACCAACTTGAAGTAATTTAGGTCACAACTCAGCATATGAAAAAGTTTACTTTATGCATTTTGAAAAATGTATTGTATGCTTTGATAGCACAGTCTATTGATTGTTTATAGAAATACATAGGGGAAGCTATAGACTTCTGATCTCTGTAGCAATGTAACTAAGTAGATATTTTAGCCCAAGCTTTAAACTTCTGGAAATATTATTTTTCTATTTCAATTTTTACAATGAATGTGTTTGTGCTGGCCTACAAGTCCCACATATAGCAAATAGAAATCTTACCAGTAGTATTGGAGAGACAGGCACATATGTGGTAAGAAAAAGAAGAGTCTAGTTTTGCTTTTGGAACTGTACCTTGCAGAACTTTGCCCAGGATAGCTGGTAATCATTGTAACTGACTTGTTGTCCTGAGAGAGAGAGAGAGAAAAAAAACCCAAACAAATTGGGAGTCTATTTTTCTGAAGTTTTGAAATAAATATAGTTTGATATCTGTACGGGGGGGGGGGAAGTACAGTGCCTGCAGACTTGGAGAGGGATTGAGAGGGGTATGTTAAGGGGCTGTAGATCATTTTTTCTGTCTCCTTTTGAAGCAGCTGATAATGGTAGTTTTGGCAATATTTGCCTAAAGTAGTCTGGGTCTCTGTTTCTGCAGCACTGTGTGCTCGGTTTGAGTTTTTAGCCCGAGTGTTACTTCTCTTGGCCTCCATTCTATCCTGAGCTTCCGTATCTTAAGACAGTTTATTTTTACTTTCTTATGATTGTTGCTGATTTACAGTGGCACCTCTCGACTCCAGTACCTCTGCTAAAGCAAGAAATCTCCAAGATACCATTGGAAAAAGTGACTGTTATCCAGGGAAACCAGCCTTTCCTTCCCAGCTTTGAAAGCAAAAAAGTAAAGATTCCCCCCAGTCTTTGACAAATGCTTTTGTTCTTGACGGGCAGTAGAGGTATTGTTACACCCTCAGCTTAGAGTTTCTTGCAGCTCACAATATATTTTTATAACTGTTTTTTCGCTAGAACCAGATAAGGCTTTCTTTTCTTCTGCCAGCTTTCCCTGAGGCCTCTCCCTTTCGGCGATAGTCAGATCAAAGTGTTCAATAGTTCATCTCCTTGAAGTTACAGCGCCTCTTTGCTCCACTGTCACCGTGAAGGATGAGCCCCAGAACTAAACAGACCCACAAAGACGGCCACTTAAAATGAAACAAAACTCAAACCGAACTCCATTAGCAAGCAAAAAGACTTCCTTTTGATTTCAGATGCAAGAGATAATTACTTGCTCAGGAAACAAATTAACATCACAGTTCAGTGTGACTCTGCCCTCTTTCTTCAGTTTAGCAGACTGGAAGTTCACAAGTTGAATCACTTTGTGGTAAGAATAAGCTGACACATGCTTTTCTTTTAAGAAAAAAAAAAGTCATTGTGGCATTTTTGAAGTCAGCTCTGAAAGTGGAGGTCATGATTAAAGTTGTTACCTGTGACTATCAAATATAAGAGCCCAAAAGCAAATAAAATCTGTATATTTCTACACTCTTACCCATAAGTTTCTCAGCCAGCATGTTGAGCTGCTCAGAATTGAGTCCTCGACCGACATATGACGAAAATTGCCAGCTCAGTACTTCTAAGAGCTGACTTAAAGTGGCAGCAGGGGGGTTGTTGAAGAAAGACAAGTTCTGGAACAGAATTAATGCTTTGTTTAGACAGTTAGCAACCGTGAAATACACTACAGGCTGTAGAAGAAGGTTGCAAGTATTCAAGCAGAATCCAGAAGTGTTAAGAATGAGGTGTGCATGTGGGGGGGATGCATTGAAGTAAATAAGTGCTGGCCCTTGCACCTGCAGACACCCAGCAAGGTGCATTTGGGTCCCTGGGCAGAGTTAGAAAGGGAGGGAAGAGGGGGTGCTCCTACAGAGAGTGAGAGTCTGTATGTATCTTGGATGATAAGATATCTTGCTGTGCTTCTCATAGTATCATGTGTTAAGACAGTCAAAATAAAGTCTATCCAATAGATTCAGATACTCATGTATCTTGGATGATAAGATGTCTTGCTGTGCTTCTCATAGTATCATGTGTTAAGACAGTCAAAATATGCTTAAAGTCTATCCAATAGATGCAGATACTCTCACTATGATGTTTGGTGCGTGGAAATCCCAAACTGTTACATACTCGTGTAGCGATATGTTGTTGAACTGTTTGGCTTGTCTTAATTTCCATTTGGTTTCTGGACTGTACATGTAATGAACATACTGAAGGCTGTGCAGAAGACTCTCTGGAGTGTCAAAGAGTGATAACGAAGTCCAGGCTTCTGGTCAGCAAATGCTGCAAGCACAGTAACAGTGACTGAGTCTAAAATATGTGCTGAGCCAGCAGGAGCCTGAGAAAGAATAATTCTGCTTTTGCTCATGGTTAGAGTCACTAAAATGTGCTACCTGACACTTATGATCTTCTCCATAGAAAGCACTAGCCCCTATAAAATGCATGAGGGAAAGGAACACTTAAGTGCAGACCCACCTATACACCTACATTGACAGTTTTGAGTTGTACTAGTAGAATTATTTTGTGCCATGTATAGTGTTGGTCAGCTGCATCCAAAAAAGACAAATTCAAGCCAGAAAAGCTGTGGAGAAGGGCTATCACATTTCCTTAGTTTAAGAATTACTACTTTAGCCTACAAAATGGAAGGCTGAGCGTGCATATGGCTTTATTTCTGGGCAGGGAACAAAAGATAAAGCGAACAACATTGAAGTATGATGTTGATAACAGTCTACATGAGAAAAATAAGGCTGGTTTACAAGGGAAACACAGCCTTTTTATAATGAATATACTTGGTAACCAAATAATAGAAATGTGAAAACGCGGAAAGTCAGTGCTTGCATACTGAATACCTACCTGAGGATCGTTGGTTGATAGATTGTACCAAATAATAGAAGCCCATGCGTTGGGTAGTTGGCTGACATTGGAAATCATCACCACAGGTAAAGAGCTGGTCTGGTGGGAAGAAAAATGCAGTATGTAAATGCTGCTGAGGAAAGTTAGTGCTGTGTCATGCTTTGTTTTCTTTTCGTCCCCTCTCCCTTCCTCTTTTGTTCTTCCAACCCTGAAAATGTGGTTCTTTAGCCTGTGGAGCAGGATCACCTGTGGGTAACTGATGCATAGGTTGCATTTCAAGATAGAAACGGTGTTTGAGATGGTGTTCAGGACTTGGGTTAGTGGGCCATAGGCAGAAAGCCCAGCTGTAGCTGCATGACAACTGTATGGGCCCGGCAGGCTGTAGCCAGAAGAGTGATTTGTGCAGTCCTTATCTCTAGAAGAGGTTCTAAAGGGCTGGTTTAGGCACGGAGGGGTCTCCTTAGCCTGTGACTTGCAGTTGGTATCATAGAGTTTCTCTAATGCGTTAATTTATAATGCTTAATAGAGGAATGTGCCTGCCAGTGAATATGGATTTTGTGAATGGATTTTGTCACTGACTTCAATGGTTCCTACGGTCTTTGTTTAGTAAGATGTATTACCTTTGCGTAGCCTAACAAAATTATTGTGAGAGCCAGTATTTAAGCTCCTGAAGAGAAGGGCTAAAAATGTTTCTGTAAACATATGTATACTTCTTTCTGTCCCGAAGTTCTCGAAATGTTGTGTCTGCTTATGGTTACTGCAAAAAAAAAACCAACCTAGGATGGAAGGACCTGTGGTCCGGCCCCCCACAGTTGTTCTCATGTAAGCTGCTGGACAATGCTTTGCATTCTTGCCCCACAAAATCTGTCTAGAATACTCACTTCCAAATTTATAGTCAGTCCATACAGGCAGACCTGTGTTTCAAAGCTGATGGAGTGCAGTTCCTCGGTCACCATGTGAGGGCCCTGCTGGAGTAAGCAGGTTGTAAAACGGTGAATGCGCAGTTGGCATTTAGCGCTGTTTTAGCAATCCAACTGCTGAGATTACACAACTTTGAAAGGAAACATGTATCAAATATTTAAGCAGAGCAGGAAAAGAAGTGAAGGAAATAATTTGTTAAAGACTGACATTAAATTAGTCCACAACTGGTGGGTTTTCCTGATGAATCGGAAAAAAAAAAACCAAACCAAACCCCTTGATGTTGTTAAAACAACACTTTTAAACTTTTAACTTTTGCTTTTAATTTGTTTAAAATGTTGCTTTTAAACAGTCACACACAAGAAGTTAACAGATTATTTTTTCTGTCTGAAAAAGATTGTCTCCAACTTTTCCTAAAATTTCTTTAATGATTGACAGCTCCAATTTAAACGGGGGTGTTAAACTTCAAGGATAAACAAACTAGCAACAAACCAGAAAGCCCCAGCTTTAATGACAAGTAGGTCCCCATCTTACAACAGGTTTGTTGTAAGTATATTTAGATGGTACTAATTGAAGGAGTTGAGACCTAAATCTTTAATCCAAAGTAAATCTGATATTAAAAACCACAAGTTTTTCTTGGACAGGGAAAAAAAAAAGAAAATCTGTTTGTCATAGTTGATTAAAGCTTGTAGTACAATCGTTTTGTTTTAATTACAAACCAGGATAGCTCTCTCAACTTCCAGATCTCTGCCCCTTGGGAAACAGATACACTTTTGAAATACACTTCCATCCCCCGAAGTCAAAGTATAAAAATCTGTTTGTCCTTTCCTCTGTTTTTATTTTTTTTTCTTCCATCACATATTTGTTCATCAGATTTTTTTTTTAAAAAAAGGAACAAAATAAAAAATCTCAACCCAGAATGTTTCCATTTACTGAAATACTCTGCTTTCAGCCAATGTAAAATAAAATTGTTCCATGGGGAAGTGCCTCATACAGGACACTGCAACAAGAGATACTGTATAAATGAGAGACTGAGACCACAGGAGATCCTCAGGCACGTGACTAAGAAATCTGCCTTGCAAAGGAAAATCCCAGTTTAGAGCTGAAGGCTTTTACATGAAATATTCAACCATCAAATGAGCTCAAATGTTTTAATACAGGTAGAGGCAGTCCAGCTCAACCTGTATTATTAACACAAAGTTGAAAAGTGTTGATGAAACTCCACTTTCCCCTCCTGCCTGTTATGATTTTGTAAAAAACTTAAATTTTTATTATGGAAAAATCATCTAGGCAATAAGGCATATCTGTATGAATAAGCAAATCCCAAATACAGAGGCAAGTCATACGTAACAACTACATTCTCGACTTACTAAACATCCTGTAGACAAACCAAGTTTTTGAATTATTATAGTCACTGGTAATCAAAAACCTTGTTCATGCTACTAATGATTTCACAGGCAGTGATTTGATCAAGGAGAAGCTCTGTTGGAGGAAATCAGTTAGCACTGAACCATGTCACAGCTCAGCTGTCATAATTCTCCTAATTCTGCCCTGTATTTTGTGTCTTTATAAAAGCACAATCGAGTGAGGAATCACAGTTTGTAGGAAGCCAGAGCTGAGAAGAAGGATACAGGCAGGGTAGAGCTGTGCAGACCGTGAGGAGCTGGGCAGGGGAGGCAGCACAAGGTGATGCTCTGAGTGTGAGGAGGGATGGAGGCAGTACTCCGCGATGGAGGTGAATACAAGGGCAGGGAGTTCTAGGTGTGGATTAGCACTGATGTTAATACTACTGATTTCTGTTCTCCGCAAAGCAAGAAGGGATGGGTTTTGAGCTCCTCTGCTAGGAAGCAAGCACTCACAATACCTGTACCTTACGTGCCAGGTGGTATGTGCATGTCTCTGAAATCTGGGTATCGCAAAGTACCTGCTGGTTTGTTAGGGCTAACGTGTCATAGTGCAGTGTCACCACAAGAGGGGAACCTACGACCAGGTTCGGAGGAGCATTGGTGAACTTGAACTAAGCACGCTGCTCCTGGTTGAGGTAAACTTGGCCAACAGAGTATATATTTAAAGAACCGTTCCTATAGGAAAAATTGTTTCAGTAAAAAAATCAGAAAGCTTATTTTTTTTTCTGAAATGTAAATGACCAAAAAGGCTTCCTTAAAGAGGAATGCGTACATTCAGATTACCGCTTCCTGCCTTCAATTGTAACTTTTCTATACACAAATTTGAGGCATGTAATTAAAATTTCTGAGTACTTCTGAAAAGTTCTCCTTAAACTGTCATATGATAATTGTCCCTATACTTAATAGAAGGATAATACATTTCACAATCTAACAGCATATAGTTGCTTTTTGATTTAAATAAAATCTAATCTGAAATAGTGAGAGTAATCAAAAATAACATGTAAAATAAAAGCACAAACCTCATTTCCTTTGCTTCCAGCACTTGATTTCATTTCTTTGGGTTGCTGTATAAAGCAGAACAGTATTTATGTGGCAAAGAAACTACAGATAGAAGTACACATACAGACTATCATTTGTAACCATGATGTTCTTAGTATACTAGGGGTTTTTTTACACTGTAAATAGGCTCTGACATTATGCCTTGAAAAGTCTATTCAGTTATATTTTTAAATAATTTTTGAAGAAACCAAGTTAATGTAACAAAGCGTCAATTAGGGTGCTTGCAAAGTGCATCATACAAAAAAAGCACTTAAGACCATCAGTTGCCATCTCCTTTTGCAAAACTACATAATGCACCACATCTGTGGTTAAGCGAAAAAAAAAAAGCGAAGGAGTCTAGTCAGCATGATTGCATGATTCCCTGGGATATTAGAAAAGTTACAGAAGTAGTACTATAGTCTTTCAAAAGATAGTCGTTGCTGAAATTAATTTCAGCCAGATGTAAAGCACTGAATATATTTTCCCTAGACAATGGTGGTGTGGTTTGGTTTTGGTTTTTAGTTTGGTTTGTTTGGTTTTTTTTTAAACAAAACTCTGTTTCTGAGAAGCTGCGTAATTCAGCATGATTAGTCTTTTGCTTTTCTGGCATTATTAGGATTTGCTTTGTCATTTCTGTGAAAATATATGGTCATCCTATGGAATGGATAAGGTATGGAATGGGATAAAGAGGTTCTAGGAGTAAACTTTCTGTACGAGGAAAAAGAAAATGAGTCTAGTCTTGACAGTAATACAGTTCTCCTTGCAGAGTTTTTAAAGAATCTTTTATCTCTTGACCAGAGGTGCACAGCAGGAAAAAAGCAGTCAAGCTTACCAAATGTCGAAATTCTACTGACAGGCTTCCGTTTGCGGATTCATCCATGTTCATTGCTTTCACGTGTGTTCCACACAGAACGAATCTACGATTACTATGGAGGACATTACACTTACTCAAATAATGTAATATTGAATACATTAAGAAATCTGATATTTCATTTTCTTACCTTACAGTTGAAACATTCCTAAAATAGAAGAGGGGCAGGGGGAGGAAACAGATTGGGAATCAGTAAATGTATAAGCCAAACTTGCACTGAGAAACTTATCTTGAGTTGGTAGATTTTACTGCCTTAAGGTTAATTCATATTACCAATGCAACTGTAATTTTTAAAATAAAGAACTGAAATTTGTACTGTCCAGTTAGACTTTTGCATCTGGCCAGATGCAAGTAGCTTATTTTTTTTTTTTCTGCCATTGCAATGATATGTGGGTATCAAACCCCTTAGAAAGAAGGAGTTTATGCAGCAGTCTTAATTTCAGGCAGGGGCAAAACTCTCTAAGCTCCATTGTTAGTAATTACAGGACCAGCTTTTCAAGCACAAGCTTCATGTACTACTTGGAGCAGCTGCATTGGAGGTACTGGGCATACTATCACAAGCAGAGATAAGTGCTATTTCAGAGCTAGCTATCCCATAAATGCAATACACTTTGATTTAAAGTTTTTGTGTGATACTATTCCAGACTAATGCATTTTATCTAAGTCTTGAAACAAATATTATACGGACTTCTTACCTTCAATTTGAATGTATCAACTAGAAATATCAGATTTTTAAAAAAAGGCAAAGAAGTCTTCCACATTAAAAAAAGAAAAACATTACCCTGATGTTTTAACTGGGTTTTTGTTGTTGTTTTTTTTTCCTTTTTAGAGCAACTTCTAAATGTGCTAGGGTAGCAATTGAAAAACTTGTGTTGTCTCTGTAGGAAGAGAGAGAATATCTTCACTTTAAAGTTTCTTACTTGTCGATAGTTGCTTTCACTCTGATCTGGTAGTTTAGCTCTGGTAGTTTAATTAGCAACCTTCAAAACAGAAAATGTAAAAGTGAATATTAACAGAATAAATTTCTCACCAGAAAAAGAGACCAGTAGCTCCACACCAAAGTATCTGAAATGATTATAATCTGAAAAAAGATTAGACGTCTAGGATTATATCACCATTTACAGGGTTGTATGCTCAGAAAGAGGGTCTGAGATGTTCCAGTGGCAGGTGTTCTCTCTTCCCTGCAAGTATGTGGAAAAGTCAGTATGTGTTTGAGGGAATGGCTAGGGAGATGAAGAGGTAATAACTGAGAGATGGATTTGTGTAATCTGTGACTGCGCTGTAGATGTTTGTGTACTTTCTTTCACGTGCCCTTTCTACCCCCTAACCCTCCATGCATTCTTTTTGCTGCAAGGTGGAAAAGAGATGCGAGTTCCTCTCCCATCTTTGCTCTTTTCACAAAGTCAGGCAAAGAGCTGGTGGGAGAGAGACAGCTTGTCATTGATTCACTAGATCCCCCCAAAATGCAGAAGTTTCTTTTTCCTATGTGCAAAAGTGGCTCTGAGTGTTCTGATGTTGGCTTGTATCATGTGGATCATTATGTACTCAGTTTGTGAAGTCATTAAAACAAGAATTCAATGCATACAGCACCCCAAAGGTGCTGGCTTTTGGCCACAGTCTGCCTCTCTTCCTCACGCAGAGTCACGTTTTATTGCCACTCGTTACGAGTGACAGATTCCGTGGCCTTTATATCCCCATTGCAGAAAGCTCTCCCTGGAGTCAAAACAACCTCTAACACAAGTTGGTCTGCTTTGCTTTCTAGACTCTGGAACAGTCTCTTAGGATAGTATGCAGTACACAAATGAAGGAGTTTATAGCACATTTCATTTCCTTACCTTAATTTAACAGTGAACTGTATTAACGTTTTGAGAACCATTGGCCTCTGGGGATGTGTTGGCATGCAGGGCTGCCTTTCCACCACGAATGAACTGTGTGAACAGAAGTGAAACAAATAGGTTGTTAGGAACATGCATAAACAAACAGCTGTATTAGGGGAAAAAAGTGCTGTTATCTCTTAGAGATTTATTTCTCTGCAGATGCTGAAGTGGGAGGATGTATTCCAATACTCACTTCTCAAAAGGATCCAGTAGTCTAACTTACAATTGAATTGTTCCCATAAGAAACAGGTATTTGGAATACATTAAAAATCAAAGCAAATTCCATAGTCCTAGAATACCAGGCTGCTAAAAGTCTGGAAGACCAAGACTTTTTTTGGAACCATGAAACAGAGTATGAAATAAACTGACCGTGGCTCCATTGAAATAAAACAATAATTTTGTATTTTTTTCATTTTTTGTAAAAAAACAAATGACAATGTTTTGCTTTCAGATAGCCACTTGTGCTGAATCTCTTGCATAGCCAGTACAAAAGGCAAGAGGAATGATGATAATGCCTTACATATTAATGGAATAACTTGGTGGGGAAGAGGAAAGAGAAGGAACAAATTAGCACTTGCCACTTTACTTAAAACTCCCAACCTTTTCTCAGCAGTATGTACATGGCTCCTACTGAAATAAGTGGATTTTGTGTGTTCACCTAGAATCAGAACTTGACCGCAAACCTATAACTACTACACATGAGAAGCTGCCTGGCAACTTCAGCTCCTAGGAATTTTGTTGAGAGCTGTACATACTCTTTATATTGGAAACTCAGCCTTTAAGCTCCTCAGAGACTCAACCTTCTTTCGTTATTTTCTTCTTATCAATATGGTCTCACTGCTGCCAATAAATTTGTGTCAGTTACGTGTTGTGTAAAGTTACGTCCATTGCCAATGGCTTACGCACTTCCGGAACAGATTGTAGAGCAGAAAGTTGACTTTTTCCAGCAGCTGAGGCCTTTGCACTGGGATAGGATCCCCATCATATGTCAGTCTGGTCAACAGTTCATCCAGTTTTTCTAGTTGCCTTCTAACTTGAAAAAGACTCTCTGCCAACAGTGTAAAACTAAGCAAGACAAAAAGATTAATTTGCAATCTTTCACATAAACGGCTGCTTTGAACATAATAGCTACTGAAGTTCTTGCTCAGGGAAATCAGAATCAGTGTCGATTGGTGCTTTCTAGCTTTATCCAAATTCGTGTCTGTTCGTCTTTTGTTTACAGGAGCATATAAATGCATCAGGCAAAATTTCCCTACTTTATTTTCAAAGATAAATATTTTCACAACAGGCCTCACCAACAACAATGCAAAGCTGCCCGTGGTAATTTAGAAGAAATATATACATAGTTCTGAAGTTTTACTTGCAGGCCACTTGTGCCAATTTTATTTTTTTTCCTCCAGCTTAGTGGTTTTGCAAAATGCACTCTTTAAAAGGATAATATTTATATAAAATGGAAAAGTTACGAACACTGAGGAAGTACATTTCCCAGAAATGTAAAAAAAGTAAGGAAAATCAAATCCAAACACACTTGCTAGCAGTTTAATAGGTTATGTGTGTATGAAATCACATCTCTTAGCTGTTTTTAAATTCTTAATTGAAAAAAAAAAAAGTAATTGGGAAAAAATCACACAAAAAAGGCAAAATATACTTTTTCTTCAAACCTAAAAAGGTTTTTGATTGTTTTCTTTCCTTCTTGTTCTTTACTTCACTTTCTCCAGAAGAGAAGTTTGGGAGAAAAATGACCAGGACGTTGACATTCTCTGGCTGCATTATCTTTTTAAATACAAAGCTTTTTTTTTTTTTTTCCTCTTTTTTTCCTCCTCAATTTGCAGTCACATTTAGAGCTACCACCACAGGGACTACTTCAGCTAAAAGTACATTCAATTCCTGTGTAGTTTGAAGTCTGGAGAAGTGATGTACCTAATGAGTCAAAGCATAAAGCATAAAGCCTAGGCAAAACTCCCACTGTCCCTAGTGACAAACTCAGCCGGCATGGTTCTTACTCAAGCAAAACTCCCGAGAAGGTATGTGTCATGTATCTGGAACAACTGTCAAACCAAAAAAATGACTGGCTGCCACGGCTTGGGCTCAGCAGTTCACTGTAACATCATTAATTCTGAATAGAAAATGTCCATCAAAACAAATTTTATTTTTGTTATTTACTTGCTTAGTTGCTAATGAATTTGCTGCTGTTGCAAGGTAACTGATCTAAAGGAAAGATAGTTTCATGTGCATCAGACTTCCTGTGGTTTTCAGTGGAAACACAAGCTCGAGGCACGTTTACCAGTTCTGGAGCTGATCAAGCCCGCCGTGGAGAGGACCCCCAATGCAGGCAATCTGCTGCCGTCTCTTCCAGTCCAGCAGCTCTTCAGTCAGCATGTTGCTCATAAGCATATCGATCTCATGAATCACACGCCCTATTTTGTTGAGTACTTCCTGGAAAATAGGAAAGGTGTCACAAACTAACCCCACAGCCACAAAATTCAGCAATTACCATAAAAGTGCTGATTACATTTCTTTCAGTTGCTTTGAAAGTTATCATATTTAGCCCCTACGGCTTTTGTCTCTTTAATTCAGAGGTGACTGGATTCCTCCCCCATTGTACTTGAAATTAATCGTGAATCTGTATGAACCCTTCCTCAGTAAAACTTGTTTTTTTGGGGGGTGTTCCATTCTATGTGGGTATAACACCTCTAAGAAGCTGGCATTTACATGTACTGTCGTCCTCCTTTTGTTTTTTTATCATATCCAGTGCACAGTTTTTTTGCTTTTCTGATTAAAGCACATGGATTCAAACAAATGACCTAAATGTACCGTTTTCTGTGCCAGCAAAGAAGTGGTCAGTGGAATATTTGTTATATTTGTAACTCTCAGTCACTGAACAGAGCAAGGTACCATTAGTGGGTTGTTGGGATTTTTTTTTTTTAATTATTAGATCATATTTACTTTGACTAATTTTTGCTTACTTTAAAAGGTGTATATTGCCAAGTTATCCATTTAGCACAGTACATAAAAGGACTTGTGAAGTGATGCCCTCACCTCCCCTTCTAAGTTGTGCAGAACCATATCCTTGATTGAGCCATTACTTAATTACCAATTTCTTAACTGCTAGTCAAAATCGCCCTCACTCACCCAAAACCTTTTGTGGATTTCTAACTAGTGTCTGTTCTTCTGAGAGGGGAATTAAAAAAGGTATGCATATGCATTTGAGTATTCGATGTGGGAATAAGGGGAGAAAGCAAACGAACCGCGAATGACAAAACGTGTCACTAACCTTTCTCTTGTAGTCTAAAGTATTGAGCATCGCCTGCAACGCCAACATTTCCTGTTTAATGAGGGCGCTGTTTTTGTCACTCTGCTCTGGAGGAGGATGAAAAAAAAAAAATCAGTATAAATGCATGTGTGGGTGTGTGTGCGTGTTTATAAGGGGAGGAAGGGAAAAAACCACGACCAGACTGCAGCATGAACTAGTGAAAAAATAAACTGCAGACATCAGTAGATTATGTCATAGTGTGTTTCATTTGAATGGACTAACTTTAGTACAAGTTTAACATAAGGTTTTATACCTCCGCTCTTTAGATGTGTATGTGGACAAGGTAGAAAACATACAGATGATACCTAGAAATCTATTAATTTCTTGTTCATGTGCATAGTTGTGTATTACGTACATCTGGCTTGGGTCAATGATTGATCTGTGCATGACTGAAATATGCCTGTGGTGTCAGCAGTTAGAGTCTTGGAACTTGACGGGAATTACACCTCTGGCTGAGAGAGTGGAGGCTAGGCATTTGAAACAGAGATAAAATGTTCATCGCCATGGGGATTTCAGCAGCCAGGAGTACTGATCACTGGGTATTTCCCCCTCTCCGTAACTTTTTTCCTTCTCTGGATCATGCATTAGTTTCAAGCTTCCCCAAGCTTGCCCCATGCTCTTTCACATGCAGCTCTTCCCCCACCCTCACCTTCACCTGCCTTTTGCTCTTGCATCTTTCATGCTGCATTCAAAAAAGAAATTGCTGCCATCTGTGTCTCTGCTAAGCTCTGGATCAACATCTTCCCATTTTGTTAGGGTAGATGTTTCAATGGAGGCAGACAAGTAACTGATTGTCAGCTCAGCCACAGCAATTGCCCACACAAGTTGTAAAGTACTGCAAGCCAGCTGTGCTCATGTCAAGCATTTGTTGACATGGTGAAATTTTAAGCCTGGAAGTCATTTATGTAGGCATGTTTTATTTTGCAAGTGGGGCAGGCTTCAATCATCTGCCTGGTTAGTAATTATAATTGGCCTGATGACTAAAAACTCATTAAACCATGGCAACTTGGTTTCTTCCAGTTGCCTGGCCACATCCAGCCTTAAATGTATAGGATTGACATGTTTAAGAACTTGGATGCTTCAAGCCCAATATCTTTGGGTGTTCAAAGGGAGATAATATGAAGATATCTGAGGAGACACAAGTGGACCACTGTTTCTTTTCTGAAAGAGATCATGCAAGGAGTGTTGCCGTGTGCAGATCTCAACCACCCTAGGCTGGTCAAACATGCGTTCAGAGTGCTTACCAGCTGGTTATCACCACTGTGGTCAAAAAAGAACAGAAAGCGAAGTTAGAGGCTAAAAAAAAATCAATTTTGCACTACTCTAATCCAGCATATAAGAGGCTTTTACACATCCTGCCAAGGAAGGGCTACATCAGAGGTGAGAAAACTGAAAAATAAGTTCTTTAAATTAAGAAAATTACTACTTTCCATGCCATTATGCAGCTTATCTGTAGAAAATAACTACTTGCGTGATGAGATCCCATTTACCCTCTTAAACCCAAAAGAGTCACCATGTTCCAAGACTATAACAACTACATTAATGAAAAATCCATATTTTATGTTTACATATATTATCTGGGTATGGCACAAAAAAAAGCTGATACTGGGGTCTATCTGTGGAATCAGCCATTTCCTAGAGAATCTAAAGATTATTGTAAAAACTCTTACCTAAGCTTTGTATTGTTTTATACCTGAAGTCAAATTCCTCTTGCAAGTCTTCCAAGTATTTGACATCTTGGTCAGTCATCTTTCCCAGGGAAAAGAAAGTAAAGTTATTTAGGTGTTCACAGTGACATAAAAAGGAATTTGTTTTGTAATGGACAAATGCATAATGTAGTATTTTTCTTTCCTATCATTTGAAAATCTCTAAATGGTTCTGGGAACTCTGGTTCACTAACTTGTAAATTTTAAAAAAAGACAATTGAATTATAAATGAACACTTATAGCTATGGATTTATTTCACTTGTTCAGAAAGCCAACTGTTATCATCTCTCCCGCAGTCAAACAACAGTTGATACAGCTTAAGCACTTCTTGTTTACTAGTTCAATGACACAGTGGAAAGTAAGAATGATTAGATTTAGTCAGAGCTAAATTGAAATTATTATGCCAATAACATAACTCTCCTTGGAAATCTAAAGCAAGGCAAATAGGTAATTTTGCATTGACTTCAATGGAAATCGGAATGGGGTGTGCAAAGCCAAGAAAGGTAGAGCCAGAGACAGGAGCAAGGCTCAGAGACTTTAGAGAATCACTTAAGAATTTGGGTAAAGAAATTAAACATTTTTTGCTGCTTTGGCTTTTTGCAAGGGCTTGTTTTCATATGTACTGCAAAAAGTTCAGAAGCTGTTTTCTAGTAACAGAATGATGTTAATTAAAAAAAAAAAGACACACAAAAGAAGGAAAATAAAACTGTAGGAAATAATCTGTTGTACTCCGAAGGCCTTTTTCTGTGCTGTTTATAGGAAGCCTTGATTCTGCCAACAACTCATAAAGGATCCTTTTTAGTTCTGAGATATGCACATTAAATGTCTGTGAAAATACAAACACTCATTTGCTAAATTAGGACACACAGAATTAGCTATTTTGGTTTCCTCTTTATTTTGGAGACTAAATTTTAAAATTACATGTCTAAGGTATGAAATTACGTACACAAGGAGCTGGCTGATTTCCGTGTTCAACTTACTAAATTACTTACTGAAAAATTACAATTACTTACTCAAAAAACCTTGCATCTAGAAATCATTCTCATTTTCCCTGGTCTTTCGGGGATGGCTGTGCTTCCCCACAAAGGCGGAAGGAGCAGTGTGGCAGGCTGCTGGGTTGCAGCTTTGTCTGCTTTTGCTCTGCAGTTCTTATATTAACTTTATACATAGATAGAGATCTAGTGTCACATTCTTCTAGAGCTAACTTTATCCTTTTAAGGGTTTCATCTCTCTAACCTTCTTTCCCATGTAGGGAGACCCTGATGAGAGAATGCTACTAGGACCTCTTTCTAATATATGAAAAGTGTTGCTCTTGAACAGCATATGGACAGGTATTTCAAATATAACGTTTGCATTGATGCTCCTGCAGAGCTGACAGTAGGGCTAGGATAGCAAAAAGGCCATAGGTAATCTGAATCCTTATCTTTCTTTGAACTGAACGGGCAGGTATGCTCTGAGTGAGCTTTCAAAGTCTCTACAGGACATAGCTACAGGTTTGGCTCAGCCCAGATCTGCCCTGCAATGGTATGGGAAACTCCTGGAGAACTGTTACCATCAGCTCCCAATGTTTGTCTCCTCTTATGTCTCCAAAACATGTAATTATGTCATGTAGCCTTCACCTTTACAAAGATCTTGGTGCGTGACTCAGAGGTCATGAAGGCTAGCTACCGCTGACCCAGCTAAAAGAGGTGAAATCACAGAAATACATTTACTGAACCTCGTGTCTTTAGAGACACTAGGTGTGTTCTACTGGAAGGTGTCCCTGCCCGTGTCAGGGGGTTGGAACTCGATGATCTTTAAGGTCTTTTCCAACCCACACCAGTCTATGACTCTGATTCTTACTGCACTCAGTGGTCTGCCTGCAAGTCGCACAGGGGTGAGTAAGAGAGCTTTACAGTCGGTAGCTCTCACACTGGACCCAGAGCAGCTGTGAAAACCTGAGGATCCAGGTATGTCCTGAGTAGTTAATCTGGGCTGAGATCCTCAGAATAACGGAAAATGGTTGATGCAGCTTCTCGGCAAAAGTATTTGTGATACCCATCTTAAAGATATATGTATATGAAAATTATGGCTGTGTAAACAGCAAACAGGACAAAAAAAAAAAAAAAACAAAAAAAAAAACCAAAAAACCTGAGCACTGTTCTTGATGGCTGACACTTTGTGTTCTACATTTCGTTGTCGTTCTGAAACCACAGAGCTCTGCAGAGACTTTTCTAGCGGCCCCTGGAACACATTGGAGAGATAATGGGTGGATGAGTAATAATAATGAGTGATAGTAACTGTACTGCATGTTCTAGCATATAGAGGGAATTCAGAAGCTGGTCTTCAACCAGCTGGAGACTGGTATAAACAGAGAAACCTGTTTAGTTCCACAGATTTGAAAAACATGCTGCTTTAACTTTGAAATACAAAAGCTGAAAGGGTCTGGGTATACTGCAAACGTTAAAGATCTAGTAAGTTAAACAAACTGAAACATAAATTATTAGATTTCTGAAAAATCTTTTCTGAAAAAGACCCATATGATGATACTCATGTAAGAATATGGAATACATCCACAGGTCATTAAAAAGAACTATTTGACTGAAAAATTCTATCTGGGTTTTAACCATGTAACAATTTCCCCAAAATAGGTTTTATATGTAATTTCAAAGTTTCTTTCTTCAAACAACATAAAAACTATCAAAGCCTTCGCAACATATCAGATGGAATGTCTTTTGCATTGCATAATTAATATGAATTAATGCATTGCATAATTTAAAATGTACACATCTGTTTTGCAAAGAATAATCTCTTGAAAGCCTTTCCCACAGATTAAAGTCTTTGAAGATTAGCTGTGACATAGAAGTCACTTATAGCAGTGTTTGCAGCAGCAGAGCCACTAATGAAGTACAAACGTGAGTTTAAAGGGCAACATTTGGCAACCCGGAAGGCACACAAATCACTCTAGTGGAATGAGAGAGCAGGATTTGGTCCTAAAAGCATATGAGCAGATTACCATGGAGCAGATTAATGAAATGTAATTCATTACCTGTACAGGCATGCTAGCTGCAGCCAATATTCTTCTTTCTTCTCTTAAACAGTTTGAGATGATTACTGCTATATGCATGGGATTACCATGATATTTGCCCTGCAAGCACAAGTAAATACAACTTTTAAAAATTCAGAATTTGGGATGTCCCTCTGGAAATCACATACAATGTGTTTCATTGTCTATGAGCTACAGCTTGGTGAGGGTGGGAAAGACTGCTCTGCTGCTCTCCACCTTTGTTAGTGCTGGTTCAGCCTCAGCCATGCAGCATCAGTTAGTGCTGTTTTAATAAAATATTCTTAACAATGTTCTACAGAGATTATAAAGATACAACTCTGAGACATACATCATTTGAAGATCAAATTGCTCCACTGCTAACGCAGCTGTTTTGAAAGGGCTTTTCTCTCAGCCTATTCTGTGCATGATTTTATCAGGTCTTCCATTCTCAATAGGATGTTGCTGTTAGCATGTAGCACTTCTGCCAACAAAAAAATCGTAAGCATATCAATATGGTAACGATGCTAGCAGAAAAGCCTCCTCAGCAAAAAGCAGGAGACTTAAATTTTAATTTCTATAAACAATTTTTCTTCTTCAACAAATAATGTGCCTGAGATGAAGGAAGAAGCAACTCTTGTCCCAAGCCAAAGAATGAAAAAATGTCTCTGTTTTTACACCACCATAAATAAGGTGCAGAATTTCTAATGTGTGACTGAGGACTGGGCACAATTTGAACAAGTATTGTTTTGTGTTGTATTTATCAAATTGGAATGATTGAGTACTCTCAAGGAGCATCTTTCATGGTGATGTATTTGTTCAGTATTTCTCAATATCCTTCATGCTTTTTATTCAGTACTCATGTATCATTCATTCAGATGCCCTTTTTTTCAGTGCTCACACAGTTTTCAGCCATTATTAATCCAGCTCATTTCTTTTCCTGTATGGTTTCCACTTTTGGACTTGTTCTATAGTCCCTTCTTTCTCATTAGTTTTTATTCTCAATATATTTTGCTGCCACGCAGACCTTCATTTATTCTTGTTTTCTCTGAATGTGGCAAAATAAGTTTATACATACTTAAATTGTTGCAGTATTTTCCTTTGATATCTCATACCGATTTTGTATTAGAAATAAGGGTGTGAACATATCTGATAGAAATGTGAACACACTGCTTCTATATTCCAATATTACTGTGACAGCAAACATATATTTCTAATACTTTTTACTAGGCAGACAAAACCGGGTCATTTTCCTGGGTGCTTTTGCATGAAATCTAAGTAATCTGGAAGACTTTTTTGTAATATGTTTTAACTTCAATTACAAGGTAAAGAAATAAAGAAAAGGATAACTTTAATAATGGAGACTTGGTTTGAGCTGCTCGGTATTAAATACTATGCTGTTGGTTATACTCTGCTTCCAGGCAGAGACTAAGGTGAAAGACATGGGACTCTTAAAACTAAATAACTGATGTACAAAATGTTCCCTTCTAGAGAAGCTTTGACTGCCATTGGCAGGTCCAGGAATATATTGGTAGTCCTCTATATCCAGCATATTCCTGTGCTGTCTCTGCATCAGGATGTACCTTTGGGAAGGGAATATGGGAATGTGGGAAATAGCTATGATCTTCCTACAACAGATGAAGAGTGGGGCTTTATGAAGAAATAATGTAATGGTAGGGTCTATCAGCAACAGCCGGAGCAAATTAATTGCTGCAAAGAATGGTTGTGCTCCTGGCTGTGCAGTGGCAGCCCCTGCCTTGTGCCAGTCTGGTGCCTGTCTGACTCCTTAGCGAGCCAATTCAGACTCCTAACTGGGATGGAAACTGCTCGTGCTTGTTTGCTGAATGGGCTTTCTGCTCCTCAGTGGACTGAAACTGCTCACAAAGGATGAATTTGTTAAGGACAGCACACGTGAAGTCAGGAGAGGTTGGCTGGGAGAGGGGAGAACAGACTTGCCTTGTCCCAGCTCTAGTCAGTTTTGTCGCTAAGCCTGTCTCATCTGCCTGCACCTTGATTAGAGGAAAAAAAGTCCTGCTTTTAATAAGGCTTGGGATGAAAGCTGTGGTGAGAAATCTGTGACTGGTGTAAATCCAATGATGTGCATATCAGTTCCTCAGTTTGTGTTAATTTCTGCTTGTTGCTGTTGGTTTTTTTTTCTAGTAAAACAGGGTCCCCCCTTCCACATAGATGGCTAGTGTATGAGCACTGTGCCACATATTGGTACCTGCCAGCTGTCTGAAGATACAAAGCTTTGGGAGTGTTTAGTCCTGGCTTATCATTGCCCGACAGAATTTGAGCACTCTAAGGGTTGATGGTTGCCTTTTGTCTTTTCCCTGTGACAAAAAGGAGTCAAAAGCTATTTAACAAAGTCAAGAATAAATAAAAAATCCTCTCTTGAAGCTGGTAAATACATTTATGTAGAAGAGGCACTTCAAAAAAATCTTCTGGCAGTGGAATGTTTTAAAATCCCCCACAAAAAATGCCAGGTATTAGGGACTTTCCTGGCATTTCTAGATACTCTTCATATGCAAAACTTTAAAAAACCTCTTTCTCACTCTCTTTTTCTTTGTTTCATTAAGATAAAAACATCTGAATCAAGAGATGAAGTGGAAATTCACTTTTTTTTCTTCTTTCTTATCTAACTCATAAAGCTCTGGTAATCGGCTGCACCTGTAGTTATTCCCATACTTGTGCCTGTTTGATGCTTGTTCAACTCCCCTGGATTCGGTTTGAGCAGACACCAGGTCAACAGAGAATTGCTGCCTGCCCTTGTGGACCAACAGCCCCTCAGACAACAGCTGGAATAATGGTGGACCTGCAGGACAAATGCTTGCAATCAAAGGCTAGGAATGGGCCTTGCCTTCCCAACAGATGCTCTGGACAGCTGGCAGGGAGCTGAGCCGTGAGCCACAGCCTGAGCAGGCATCCTCTTCTGTCCGTTTTGAGCTCTCTCTCTTAGAACAGCGATATTTCTACAATATGAGGTATATCGACAGCCTGTTTTGCAGGGGTCTTGTAGATGGATTGCGACTTAACAATAATAAATTGATAAATAATAATTCTGACTCCATCAAAATAATAACACTGCATTTTTTCTCCCCATGTTTTATACTTCTTGGAGGTAATTACACTTCAGAACATGCTACTCAGTATTCCCTTATTATCCATTTACTGCCAACTCTTGCTCTTCTGCACTTCTGTTTTGTCTTTGGTTGAGGCAGAATTTGCTCAAGATGACCTTGGTTTCTGAATGACTAATTGAAAATTATATCTTGTCATTGAAAGAGTAGTATAAGTTGGAAAATGGAAATTTAACAAAAAAAAAAAAAAAAACCAAAAAAAACTTGAAATGGGAGAATCTTAACTTAAGGCGACATGAGCATTGGCAGGCAAAAAAAAAAAAAAAAAAAAAAAGCTTGAAATGGGGGAATCTTAAGGCGACATGAGCATTGGCAGCCAGGAAAGGACGAAGGGTGTGGAGTCTGTAGTTATGCAAAATTGTATTATAAGTTTAGATATTTGTAGAGAAAACTTATAATTGTCTTTTGATGAATATCAACAATGAGAAATTGAGGAAAAAAAAAAAAAAAAAAAAAGCTTGAAATGGGGGAATCTTAAGGCGACATGAGCATTGGCAGCCAGGAAAGGACGAAGGGTGTGGAGTCTGTAGTTATGCAAAATTGTATTATAAGTTTAGATATTTGTAGAGAAAACTTATAATTGTCTTTTGATGAATATCAACAATGAGAAATTGAGGATTCACTTTTCAGGCAAAGTTTCAAATGGAAACATTAGTCTTATCTGCTAATATTACTGCAATTCTCTTGTTCTTAGAAATTGTCTTCCTCCTCTTTTCTGTTTTGGTCAAGTCTTCCATACATGATTTACAACAAACAACCAATGATCTTATTTGGACTGGCTTCTTCTCAATAATTACCAGCATGATGCTATATTTAAGCAAAGGGAGGAAATTAAACTTTCATTCTGAACAGGTGAAAACTTTATCTGGATGCTGATTACATTTTCTTAGGAGAAAACCTTCCTACCACTGCCTGGCATGCACTGTGTCTACTCCAGACATCTGTTGTGATAGTATCTTACTAGATTATAGAGAAAAGCAAAGAGGCATTTCTGCAAAAACAACTTATACATTATAGTGTGCAGAGTTTTGATCCTGTAGCCAAATTTCAAAACAGCTTGAACTGTTTGGGATATGTTAAGATGCATGGACCAGTAGCTGGGGAAACACAAGATTTGATTTTGTAAGTTGGGAGATCATGGTGAAACTTTAAAATAAATATTATGACACTTTAAAATACATGTGCTCTTAAAAAGAACACCAAACAACTTTCAGTTTTAGTATCTGAAATTTACTGCTTTGTCTGAGATGAATGAAGAAATCTAGACCACAGATTCATTTTCTTACTGTTCCTCCTGTTTGCTTAGTTTTCTGAAATTTAGCTTATTTTCCTGTGGGCAGATCAAAGTGGATCAGTCCCAACCACAGTAATATTGGCCAGCTTTCTTCTCATGTGTCCAAGATCTCTATGTACTGCGCACATCTGTAAATGAATACTATCTATGCACTACTTGAGTGTCCTGGTTCTGTTTTCAGTGATTAAAGTAGGGGATGAAGCATTAATGACTGTTGGTCTCTGCTTGTAACGTAGAAGGATGTGTTGTGCAGCCTTTAGAAAGCCAGTCAGGAGTTCACCTGGTTATCTCCTGGTTTTCAAGATGACCTAAACAGGACTTGAGTAGGTTTTAGCACTTTCTAATTCTGAAAAAGCGCTTCAGAATTTGGTTGTTTTTTCCCTGCTTTTCTCTTTGTTTTCTTTTTTTAAACTATCAAAAACATCAGCTGCAATTTTTTTCTTGCTTCTGCCTGAAAAACCCTGCTTGAGCCTTTTAATTGTACACAGTGAGAGCTTTACTGGAGTCATGGAACCATTAACTAGTACGACTGTTAAAGTATTTGTTAAAGTTGAATGAATATTTAAAGAACCTGATGGAAGGGAGGTGGGACACAGTAAGGTAGGAAAAAGGATTACAAAGTTAAGCAAAAATACATTTCCTTCCCTGTTGCTCATTTGCAATATGCTTACTTTCCTGATACTTGGCATCTTTCTCCATAAGCAGAAGTCTCATCTTTCATGTAGCAAAAAAACAGGGAGAAAAACCCTTTTGTCTATCATTTGATTTTTGAAAGAAGAAAACCCTTTGGTATAGTTGTGTATCGCAGAGATGTGTGGGTGGGAAGACATAACCATACACACTTATTTCCCGTTTTCACCTTCAAATATGACAAAAAACATTTTGTCTTGATTTGTTTTCTGTCTTTGTTTATGCACCCATGCAGAAAGTCTAATGAAGACAGTACGAGAATACAAAGAAAGAGTCAGTCCTTGTGGTAGCCTGATGTAGGTAAAGTGCTTGGGAGTTTTTTGAAAGCCTGTATTTAAACAGGCAATGTTCTTACTAAAGAATCTTTTTCTAATAGAAAGATGGCTCTGTTTTATCTAGGTCTTTAAGAGGAAGTACCTGCGACACTATCTATTTAGACTGCTCTTGTTAGACTTTTATTTTTAGATTTCCCCTTCCCACTCTCAAAATACGTGAGAGAACTTAAAGGCAACCTCATTGTTTTAGACAACTCCTGTGATGTGTGGGAAGCCCTAATACATCAGTCTGCAATGTTGTAGTTCTGCTCTTGTATTGTACAATGCACAATTTCCAAAAGATTGTACATTTTTTTTTAGGTATGTGCAACCGAATTGAAATGGGCAAAGCTAGAAAAGCACAGTGAATAAGCCATTAAATCAGAGAGAGTTTTTTTCCATCCCTCAGTTTTTACTCCCAAGTTCCGCTGCTGAGTCCCTCCCAATAGACATTAAAACTAGTCAAGGAAGGGTCTATAGAAAGAGCAGATTTCTAAGCAGGTGGGGTGAGAAACAGCTGCCGAAAATACGTGGCTGTAGATCTCATCATCAGGTAGTGGAGCTGTGCTGCTATGGGAGATGAGTAATGTAGCGATGTTTCTTATTTAAATTAGATTTATTTCAGAATAAATAAAGTACAGTGTTCCCTATGAAAAAGGGGAGAAGAGTGGAGGAGAGAGAAGACTGAATTCTTTCTGCCCCCCCCCCTTTTTTTCTCCATCTTCTGGATGCAAAGACCTGGGTGTTATTAACTAATCTCTCGGGTAGATGTTTGACTGCAACTGAGCCCTTAATACTGCAGAATGAACAAAGCCCACAAGAGGTTGTTTAGTTTGTTTGCTTGGGTTTTTTTTTTTTTTACTTCTGTTTGTAAGCTGACTCTTTTATTCCTTCTATGAAACAAAATTGAAATGTTCGTAAATTGTTGGTTACATTCTTCAAACAATGACTAGGAGCTAAAAAATATTTTACTTCTGATAAGTAACCTTTTTTCGGTCTTGTATCAAGCATTTTAAAAAATCTTTATTAGCTGCTGTGCGCTCACCAGCCCACAGTGATCACTAACAGCAGACAGCTAGCTGCTTTAATGTACATATTCTATGTGGGGTTTCCCATTTGTAAGCCAAATTTTTTTTTGAAACAGCTTTAATAGTTGAACTGGAAAACTCATTGGGGGAAAGATGCTAATATGAAAAACCAAACTGAATTGTATTAGGCAGCAGGACATGTTGGTTTGAAACACATTTCCTGCTATAATTTGTTGCTTTGTTGATCTGGCAGGTTACATGAGTGCAAAATACATGTAAACAACATTTAAAAATGGATCTTCTGTGGTGTATTAGAAAGTTTCTCTGTTTTGTTCCACTCTCACCCTGTTGTAAGTTTTAACAGGAAATTGCAACTTAAACATCAATGGCTATGTTTCCATTCTTTGCAACTGTTTCTCAGCACAGTGCTTATTAGAAATGTTTGTTAAGTACCAACTGGAATGTCCTATTTCAAATATAATGCTATTTTCTCCATTTTCCTTGATGCACTGAAATAAATAATCTTAGGATCCCTCATGCATATACCTTTCTGATGTAGTGACTTGTGTAAACGGTCACCTGAACTAAAATAAAAACCTTTATATATTCACTTCTATCAGGAGAAGCACAAAGAAGTTCAGTTCTCCTTACAGGTGGAAACAGGCTGTGCCCTATGACCAAAAAGCTGAAGCAGAATTAGGAATGCAGCTATGTGTTACTGTTGTAAGTGGCATCACATAAAGTAAGATGCTATTTGCACTACGTAAAACCAGGGTGAATTTTATATGGAATTAAGTGCCATGAGGTTAATATATGTCGATTAGGCTGACAGAAGATACTTTCAGATGCTATTCCAGATCTTTCTGTTTAAAAGTAGGACTGTGTAGGAGGAAGAAATATAACTAAATATTATTTCCCAACTTCATAGTATAACCATAGTGCTTCCAAAAGCTCTTTTTGATATAATTGATTGGTGTGAATTGGCAAATATGGTTATTTTGCCTGACTTCTCCCTTTTTAAGCGCACCGCAAGGTGTTCATGATGTGCACATAGACCTGCTCATTCAGGCAGAATCCCCACTGCCTGCCCTCTCCTCGTTTTAGGCTCTAGCAGAGCTACTGAGTGGGTAAAGTTCACCGATAACTGAGAATCTGCCGTATTAAATGAGAATCATGAATATACATCATTTACAGAAAAATGTTCCCCAGAGCACACAGTATGCTCATTAACTCAGGATTCAATGGTAAATGAGCAGAGTGGCCTTTCTTCCTGTTCCTGAGATGTTATTTCGCTTTTCTAAAGGAAGATTCATGTAATCAGATTTTCCCCTGAATACCGTAAACAGTGATGTGACACAGATGCTTGTTGCCATTAACGAGCAGGAATTGCTTTCAAAAGTTATCTTGAGACTAGTGCATAAATGAGAGCTTCAGTTATGAGTAGGACGGTTCTGGGAATTTCTGCTTTTTCCTAATGTGATTGTGCTACGCACTGCCATGGGTGTGTGACAACCAGGCTACGTCCTACTGAGCTACACCTCATCTAGCAGGTACCCGCCGAGTGCTCCAAATTTCCAGCTTGGAGTGTGTGGGGAAGAACATCACTGGATTACTCAGAGACCAACAGACCCACCAGTGCCATTTCTGCATGGGACAGGCACTGTCCATGTTCCTAACCAAAGATTTTGGCATGTGAATCAGAAAATGGACAGTTCTTGCCTTACACAAGTGTCTCTATATTTTACCATTTGCTTTTATGCACTAAATCTACTCATGTATTGCACAGGAGCTTACATCAGGAACAGGTATTTAAAAACATTCCTTCTGAAAGCTAATTGTTCATGGGCTATGGTTGTGTAGACTGTTGCATCTGCAGTTTGGTTCCTAGAAGTGATAGGCAGCTCTTCTGAGCTTAACATCTGCCCTTTATGTTTTGTTGTCACGGCAACAGCGCAAAACATCTCCTCATGGCTAATCTGCTTTGCTTTTCTCCATCTAGGTTTTAAGCAGGAGAAAGAACCATAGACATAGGTTTCCCCTCTCTTTCCTCCATTGCCCCCAAACATTTTCTCTCCTCATCTCTTTCCAGAACAGCTGCTGGGGGAAGCAGGAGTTCTGTAGGAAGATGGACAGAGAATTTAAACGTAGCAAGTATCTGT
>NW_010100055.1:0-8707 GCF_000699245.1 Pterocles gutturalis | reverse complement strand
TCTGCGGCTGAAAAGCACAGCAACAAAAGACTGCTCTGCTATAAAAATGAATCCAATTTACTGACTAGAGAAGTAATAATAATGTAAGAAGTAAATATGAGGGATTTTAACCTAAAACACTGATCTTGATTTTAATGTAATATGTGCATTTATACCAGATTAATGTCAAGAAGTGATGTTCTAATGAAAGCAAGAATTGGATAGAGAAGCAAATTACTGAGAGCCGGCAGTAACCTCAGCTGCTTAGCTAAATTGCTCAGCACTTTCTCAAGCACTTATAAGTTTGGCAAATTGCATGTTTCCTGGTCAATGTTTCTTTTTGCTTCAAGACAATTTCGCTAATGTCAGCAGTCTGAGCAGAAATGCCACCTTCCGTAGTTATTTCTCTAATGGTGAGAGATTAGGGATGGTCCCTGTGCTCTAAAAGCAAGGGTGCCAGGCAGCTCTGTCTTCCTGCTAGGAATTCTTCTCTTTGCCCTTCACAATGCCTAAGACAGCCCAAAGCTTTGTACTGCAAGTGTGAGGCAGGCAAGTTCTCACTTCTTCCACTATTTCCACCATTATTTTCATGGAGCGTAAGATGTTTACACAAAGATGCTTCAAGTGAAGCTCAGAATAGAACATTTTCTCCATTTTATAATACAAATGGTCTTTCGGCTGGCGTGTGCTTGGCTGTGGTGCTGGTAACTCATAGGCATAACCCTCTCTAGATTCAGTAACAGCACCAGGAATCTTGGTCTTAACGCATCCTTTGCTGTCTAGCAAACAGCTGCACAAGCTATTTATAAAGAGTGCATTGCTTCCTCTTCTAAGGCTGCTCTTAATTAATGATCTAGTTGTATTTCTAATTAAACATTAGTTCCTCATTTTGCTTTTTGTCAAGAACTACAGATTGCTTTTGAATGGCTTTTGTGTGTTCTCTAATTTTAACTATTTTACTGTTGCTATTGTCATGGTATTTAGGAACCTGTACCATAGCTCAACATACTGTTCTGCATTCTTAGTGATAAATGCTGGATTCCAGCGTTAGCTAATTTGACAAATATTACTTAATATTGTAAGATAATTTAGCTCAGAATAATGAACAAACAGTGCACTCGGATCATGTGCCGAGGTTGAACAGCTCTGTGTGTGTGTGTGCAAGCTGTACATGTGTCTGTACGTCTGTGTGTGTGGTATAGAGGGGAAGGAAGAGGAGTTAACTGTGAAGTTTCAAGGAAGTGCTTGTGCTAGAGAGCAAAGCAGAGAGAAAGGTGGACTCATGGTAACTAACCTCCAGAGAAAAATCAAACCAGCACTGTTCACAGAGTCACCAGAAGTGAGAAGATGTTTACAAATGCAGCTTCCCCTCCTATTTAGGAAACCAATCTTTCCTCCATCAAAGTCGGTGAAAAATCTCCCTAGATTTACAGTGTACTCTTCCAGTCCCCCTTTCTCTCGGTGGTATGTTGGGACAAAAGGGACCACGGCACTGTACTGTGTACATCAGTCATCTTTTTCAGGTGTTGTCTTGTGAAACTGTCATGAACTAGCTCAAATTGCAGGCGTTGGGTATCTGGAAGTGCATCCAGCTGTGGGTGGGGAGCCAAATGCCCAGTTGCAAATTTCTCGTGTATGCAACAATAAAATACCATCAGTGATCCATTATAATTATATAATTTGCATACGCAAATTTAAGGACATTACAGCAGAATACAGTCCATACTCTGTGTCAAGTACAGTTCATAGGCCATTAATAATACTTGACAGTAACAAGGATAGGATGCCAGCTGATTACAACTACTGTAACATCTTTTTTTCCTGGTGTACTTACCTAGCCAATAAAGAAATAATTTCAGCAGTTGAATCTCAGGAGACTGGCAGTGCAGTGCTATAGAACATGCAGCCCATACTTTGGCTGAAAATGCACTTATAACCTATGTTCTAAAAATTACAAGTTGTAACATAGTAATTTACACACAAATCCAAAATACCTGTGTTACAGATTTCTTAAGACATAGTTTAAGTTATTTGCCTCATCCAAAATAATAATAAACACTCATGTAAGAGAGGCACTGTCCATTATTATTAATAATAATAATAAAAATAAACCCATTGCAAGACTCTGGTCCTACTCCAGCCTATAGAAATTATTTGGAAATCAGAATACACCATGAGTGATAGTGCTAAAGATCGTAAGACATCAGGAAAAGCTCTCATAATGAAAGTGCCGTTCAGTATCTGGTGGTTCGCGTGTGTATTCTGAAACTGAATGAGTAGCGCTTTATCTAAATACAGGTTATCTGCTGTCTTGATATAATGGAGAAAGGCCTACGTTGTAAGTGGTGGAGAGAGCTTGTATATTTTTGCTCAGCTGGAAACATTTTACTGCAAAGCTCAAGACTGAGATCCTTGTTAATAACCGGTATAATTCTAGCGTTGCACAAGTCCTCTCCATGTGCTACAGACCAGGGGAGCAGAGAGACCTCACTGCTTGAGAAAGCTCGTGAAGTCAGGGCAATAAAGAAAAACTTGGTGCATGTCACAGCTGGTGTGGTGACACTTCTTTTCAGAGGCAGCAATGAAGTGAAATAATGGGTTAGGCTACTCCCCATGGACCTTTACTGCTGCTTTACCTAGAGAAGGAAGAGCCCAGCTCTGGTGCAGGCTTTGCGGCTGCTGTAAGTATTATATGGTGACTGTAACCTTGCTGTGCAGTTGTAATGGGGATGCCTGAGCGTTTTGGCTTGTTCTGGAATCGTGACTCAGATCCTTGCTACCTCAGAAACCCCTTCATCAGAAGTCACTTAATATTCTCCTTCTCTTGCTTTTCTGGAATGTCTCCTTTGCTTTATCCTTTTCAGGAGTACATCATAATATAATTTCTAAACTTGCCAGGACTTAAAGGAAACGGTTTTCATTCTGGAAATTTTTGCACTCACTATTACGTAAACTCGTGTCTGTGTGCCCAAGGCCTCTTTACTTGTCTTGATATGTCTAATTTCACAGAACATGCTGCCACTCAAAGTTTTGTTAAAATTTTTAGAATAAAATCAATTATGTGAAGAGAAGAAGTAATAGCGAGAGACTTTAATTTTTTAAAGCCTGTATGTAAATATACATCATTCCTTCTGCATGCGCCCATGTGAAGGTATAATCACAAATGCACAACCTTTTAAGGCAGGAATACACCAATGCAACAGCTTGTTTCAGTGCCCTAAAATGCTCTTTCCACGTGTATGCTACTGTGGGAGAATGCCTTCACTAAGGTGATACAGCTCTGTCTCGGCCCTGCTGCGTTAAACTGTGCCAAGACCATGACAGAAATAACAGGATTAACCTTTCTGCAGTTAACTCCAAAAGCAGTTCAGGAAATGTGCTGTTTGAGCAGTACTGAAATTATGGATAGTGCTGCTACACAAACCAGAAAAGAAAGAAAAAGCAACTTTAGTTTCAAGTTACATGAAACTGCTTGCATAAGACCGGAAGAAAAAGTGGTAGCGATGGAAATATTGTTATATTTTGAAGAGGCCACCATTAGGGATAAAGAATAGGAAGATATACAGCCATAAAGAGAACAAAATAATTGGCTAAGATTTTCCAGACCAGAAGAGAGAGATACATATATATGTTAAAAAAAAAAAAAAAGAAAAAAAAAGAAAATGTTTTGCGAGCATTATAGTTGTCATTTAAGTACTTATGGAAAACACCATCAAAGAAGAGAAAAAAACCCAAACTTTCATTAAGCTCAGATGCATATCTGTTTTATGCAGAAGACAGATAGATGTCAGGAAGTAGGTGACTAATGAAGTGGAACTCTGAGAATCCTGCCTTAGTTAAACAATTATTAAAGACGCATTTAGCCAATCAAAATAAATACCATTTTGCAGAAGCCTAATGGAAAATCCTTTAAGCCGTTCATAACAAACAATCCCAGCTAAGCACGGAATAGCAAACGTGCTAATGATGTACAGGGGTTCCTTTTTCAGGGTGCTGCTTTAAGCCCAAAATATGTATTTTTATTCCATAGCTAAATATCTGGATGTGTCTGGGAGATGGTAATTACATTGATAATGAATATGAACATCCAGAAGTACTACACAGTCTTAAAAGCTGAGCAAGACATGGATAAATCTAGAGCTAAGAAGTCACAGCATTGTTGTAGCTGAACAGAGTGCATTAAAATGTGAATTATTGTTCCACAAAATAACAGGCAGTGGAATTATTATTTTGAATTATCTTGCTGGAGGCTTGGGTCTTCCCAATAGCAATCAGGGCAGCTCTGAGCTGTGCACAGGAACAAACCCCATTCAGCAGCGGCTGGGCACTGCCTTTAGGCAGCAGTGATGGTATGCAGTTTGTCATCTGAAGTGATGACCTACCTGCAGCAGCTTCCTGATTCTTTTCAGGTTGTGTATCAAGAGAAGATTCTTCTCCTGTGAAACACGGTCCAGCTGTTCATCCACTTGTATCAGCAAATTCTGTAAAAGGATGGTTGCCATTGCTTCGTTGTTGGATGCGGCCTCCCTGGAGAACCAATGAGCGAGAAACACCCGTGTTTAAAGTGTCATGAGGGGTGTCAAACTTCTCCGTACAGAAAATCATTGTCCATTCAGAAGTTTAGGCAGCAAAAAAAGGCTTTAAAATATCTGGTGACTTGCCTATCAAGAGAGGTTTGTGAATAATTGATTTTGTGATCCTTTTATTTATATTCACACAGATATGCAGCTATAAAGACAGGGTGAGGATGTTCTAAGCACAAGCTATGCAGTCAGGCAGAAGGGAGACAACCAGGGTTTTCTAATCGCTGGTCCAGTGAATATTTAAATATTTTTAGCCCACTCCTTGGAGGAAATGGGGTTTATGCATACTATTCCTCTCACTCTGTCTGTCACACAGATATAATTTTGGAATTTGTTGCCCAGTTTCAAAGTTGACACTGAGCTCAAAGTCCAAAAGATAGTCTGTTCTTACAAATTTAACGGAAAACTGACAGGTTGGTAGAGGACAGGAATCCAAATTTAGTGCTTCTACTGAGGAAAATGGCAGTAATAACTTGCTCCAGGAGGCACCAGCCAGATGGCCAGTCATCAGATATATACCTTCACACCAGGCACCAGATGAGCCTTCGCCCAGCCAAACTATTTGGGGATACAGGAAGACTCTGAAGCTACTGGTGAAGGGTATGTAGGGGACAAAGGACACAAACAGGCTTTACTGGTTCTGCTGTTTATGGAACAGCTTGGTACATGAAGGGCAATAACATTAGCAAGCAAAATAGAGGAAGACAGACTTTGGTCTGCGTGGCATCCTTGTCCTTGGGACATTCCCTCTCCTTGCCATCCAAATGGATGCCTGTTTGACGTATTCCTGGTGAATCTTGCGAAAATGAGATTTTAATGTTTCCCATGTTCCCATAGCCCCAAAAACACTGGGCTATAAAATGTAAGGAAAGATGATATTCCTTAGCAGATTTTTTTTTTTTTTATTTTTTTCTTTAACAATAGTCTTGTGGATTTAGCTTGAAAAATTGAGATGTGTCTTTCTGGTACAAATAATAAATTTTTTTTTGGCATTTAGTCCTGAATTTTCTTAAGATAACTATCCAGTGAATTTGATACAAATTTGTGCATAAATTCACCTTCTAGAGAACTGTTCTTGCAAATAGCTGGCTTGTTTCCCAAAATTATATATCCAGATTTAAGTGCAGTTTTGGACAAATTAATATTTTTATGCTGCAAGAGGTAAACGTATAATGCTTCAATTGAAAGCTAACTTGTATTATTTTTTCTGTGAAAAACCTGTAATACCATTAATTTTCCAGACCGTTTTTATTGGATTTTGTTTAGGACTAAGTTCAAATGAAACCTCACCTCCAGGCATTCCTTAAATTTAAAGCGTGACAGTTCAACAGGCTAAATCCATAACTAGTGGAATGCTATTCTTGAAGTGCAGGTGCCTGCACAGTTCAGAATAAGCACCCTAAAATCTGCTAGTAAAAAATTGTTCATGACTGAAATCACAAGGGAGGGAATAAATTTAATCCTACCAATCTTGGCTTTCTATCCATTGTGCTAGTAGATGCCGGATTTCCATGGGGAAGTTATCATCATAGAACTGGTCTACCTGCTCCAAAAACTTTATTTCCAGTTGTTGAACTTGACTCCATTGGGACATACTGCAAAAGAAAAGATTAAACATGTTTGCTGTTGAAAGAGGAATATGAGTTAATATCCCAAAGTGCATAAATCACTTATTTTCATTGTTGTTCTTATTATATGCTTGATGTTCCTGTTCATTGTGTCTTGGATAGCACTTGGCGAAAGTTAGTTGAAGGGAAGAGAGAGAAAAGGGAGGAAGACCATTAAGATAAGTTCTAGCTCTTACACTTGAATGAGCACCTCTGCCAGTTTCCTTCCTTAATGCAAATATTTTGGGGTACTGTGTGATGCTTATGAAGCAGGGAGATTTACACAGCATCTCTTTCAAGAGAAGTAGCTTAGGATTGTACTCTTCAGATCCAAGTAAAACTGTTCTTATGAAAAGTAGTAGAAAGCAACAGATTTGCTCTCTTAATGAACTCATACCACTCAGATTTTTCCTAAAGCCATAATGTGCTGTTCCTAGAGCCCTACATCTTCTGTTTGGAGAGTTCTGTTTGTTTTACAAACTCAATTGTTTCTCTAGTACATCTTTTCCATTTTTAATTGCCATAGAATTCTGAGATTTGACATTACAGAAAGAAAAAAATTGGGATGCATAAAGTCATAAGATATAGATGAGCAAGAGTAGCATCACCCAATGACAAGATCTGACGTTCTTACTGAAATAACTACCCCAAGTAAGTTTTGGCTTTTTATTGAGATACTGGAGTTAGAAGCTTGGTTATTGCAGGTTTTGAGTGGGCTGAAGTAATACCTGCTCCCCTCCATGAACTAAAGAGATTGTTTTGGGTGAGCAGGCTCTCAGAGGTAGACACCTCAGCCTGAGTGACTCTCTCTCCACTTGGGAGAACTTTACCTTTCTAATACCTGTGCTCAAGGGTTGCACCACATCATGAATCCCACTGGTGAAAACACCATTTTCATGGTGATTTTTTAGTGCAGGAAAGACTAAAGAGAAAACGTCGCCTCAGGGCAGGCTACGCCAGGCTGCAGTTCTAGATGCGGCGTGCAGATAAAAAGTCAGCGGTAGTGTTGAGAACAGGCCATCATGGATGAGCAGAGAAGAGGGAGGTCTGAGGGTCTGTGCCCTGGGACATCGGTCCTTGAGTGGGCTCTGCCCGCCCCCTGATCCTATACCAGAGGTCATCTTTCCTTTTGTTAGGATGTTTGCTTGTGTTAAGAAACTACACCAAGTCCAGTCATGGGCTAAACATTATGCTGCAGTAGGTCAACATATTACATCTGTTTGAATATTTTTTGATAGAAATTCTTCCTGAAAAAAAATGAAATTTCATCAAAATTGACGTTATTGTAGAAAGTAGACCTTTTTATAAACAGCTTCTCTATTTCCAATTCTGAATCATAGTTTCAGAATATCAACATTCTAAAGTAGAGAATACATCATATTTTTAAAGTTGTGGTCTTTCATTTTGCATTTTCTTAAGCCAGAGGGGAAAAAAAAAAAAAAAAAAACCCCGAAGCTGAAGCATCTCAAGGTGTAACGGAGTCCTGAGTACTTACTCATGCAAAAGTAAAAGTGGCAGGTTTTAGTTTCTCCTTAACAAAGGCTAGATGGGATGATTCTGTGTGTGGTATGAAGGATGCTGTGTAATGTCAGTGGAAATGTGACCAGTGACATTTCGCTCCTTTTTGGTACTTCCTTTCAGCACAGGACAAAATATTGCTGTAAAGTTTACTTTGTTTCTTTAAATTGCCGAGAAGGAGTAAATGATAGGATGTTTCACTGTCTTTGTTGCTATACTGATAGTTATAAACAATCACAGACCTTATTTCTCAAGATACATACAAGAAAACAAGTAATGATATATTAATAACTCACATTCAGAAAAAAAAAATAAATATTTGTAAGCCTGTTTTGGGGTTGTTCAGCCTGGAGAAGAGAAGGCTCTGAGGGGACCTTATAGCTGCCTTCCAGTACATGAAGGGGGCTACAGGAGAGATGGGGAGGGACTTCTTACAAGGGCATGCAGTGACAGGACAAGGGGTAGTGGATATAAATTTGAAGAGGGCAATTTAGACTAGATATTATAAAGAAACTCTTTACTGTGAGGGTGGTGAGGCACTGGCACAGGTTGCCCAGAGAAGCTGTGAATGCCCCATCCCTGGAGGGGTTCAAGGCCAGGCTGGATGCAGCTTTGAGCAACCTGGTCTAGTGGGAGGTGTCCCTGCCCATAGCAGGGGGTTGTAACTTGATGATCTCTAAGGTCACTTCCAACCCAAACCAGTCTATGATTCTATGATTTTGCTTGCTTTCAGTGGGACTTTTTATTGCAGTTTCTGGTTAATTTGGGTGATTATGATATCCTAAAAAGCTTCATGTTATTATCTAAAGAAAAAAAAAAAAAAGCAGCAAGCTTTTGTCCAGGCAGCATCCTTCCCAGGCCTTCTCCGTATGCCGCAGGGATGCTCACACGCACGTGCCCTTGCCAGGCACATGGGTACGGTTTGTAAACGCGGTTTTGTAACGCGCTCGGCACAATACATCCTGGCATACATTTTCCCGTTGCACAATCCCCCCCTTCCCCTCCTCCGCCCCTCAGACC
>NW_010100054.1:0-256 GCF_000699245.1 Pterocles gutturalis | reverse complement strand
CGAGTGCCCCCCCACCTCCACTATGGCCAAGGAGGCAGTGATGTCAGGGGAGTCTGGGGATGGTGTCAGGGGAGTTTGGGGAAGTGTGATGAGACTGTTTCCAGTTGGGATGCTCTCATCCTCTCAGGCAGTGCCCAGACCCCCTCTTCCAGACCACCTCTGTAAGATGAATATAATTTGTTATGAAGAGACGGTAGAAACTGTTTTTTCACTGTTAGAAAACCACTGGCCCCCACTAAACAGCTGCCCTCGGTAG
>NW_010100053.1:0-26763 GCF_000699245.1 Pterocles gutturalis | reverse complement strand
CTCACTGACTTGTTGTTTAATGAAAATTAAAGGTAAAATTAAAAAATTAAATTAATGAAAATTAAAGGCAACCAGTACTCCTGGGGGGTACCTTCTGGGGCCAGAATGGGACCTGTGGATAGATCCTCATATATTACCCAGGCTTTTTCAAGCCTCTCTTTCTCTCATTTGTGTATTTGTTTGTTGAATAATCAATACTGGAGGTAAAACACGTAAGAAATTGAATTATTTCTTACAGCATCATATGACGATTTTAAAGTCCAAACAACTTGTCAAACAAACAAGCTGGTTTTTACATCTGGAGCTGAAGCAGCCATTTTTGAACTACATACAAACTGACCAGAATTTCTCAGTCAGAACGAGTCTACTACTGGTACATAAAATATAATTCTTTTGTTAAGTATTTAACTTTCCCATCCCTTCAGTTACAGATTGGGGGGAAAAAAAAAAAAAAAAAAAAAAAAAAAAAAAAGAGGCTGTATCACTTCCCTATATCCTTCTAGAGAAGGCACTAGCAAAATAAAGGAGAGAATCTAAATTCTCTGCCATTTACAACCTTCTCCATAGCTGATGCCTGAACAAGACACAGTGGCACCTGCATTCTGTCTGTCCTCTTTCATTTCTTCATGCCCCAGATAGAAAGGAGACAGAACTGGAAATACTGTGCCAGCACCACACCACTGGAGAAATCCACTACCAAGGGAAAAGTGTCCACCAGGATTTTTTTGTTTGTTTGTTTGGTTGGTTGGTTTTTTTTACCAGACTTGCAGCCTCTTCATTCCCCAGGAGCAACATGAAGCCACTGGATCACATCAGTTAATCATGCCACAACATCCCCAATACTTTTAAGGATAAAAATAGAGCAGGAAAAAAAATCTAATCCTTCTCATCTCCATCTCCCCCCAGAAAAGCCCAGATCATCAGTCTTTTTTAAGAAATTACAAAGAAAAATTAAAAAGGCCAAACCTAGCGTTTTTCCTTTCCTGTCAAGTTAATGCTGAGACTTTGATACAGTATTTATTTTTTCTTCATCTAATTTCCTGCAAGTGCCTCGGTTAGAGAAGGAAAGATTTGGAATATGTATTCAACAAAAATTAATTCCTCAGGAAAATAGCTTATACCAGATGCCTGTGAGCTGTTAGCCACATGTTGCCGATTCAGTCTTTTGTTGTCATAAGCTACACACAGTTCTTCTGAGTATCATTCGTTCCTTCTAGTATCACCAACTAATCTGATTGAAAGACCAGACAGTAGGCTCCAAGTTCCCAGATGGGGACTGCCTGTAGCTGCTAATAATTTTCACACCAGGGAAACATAAAAAGCTCTTCTTGTGTTAAGAGTGTTTTATTTTATTTTTAAAAAGGTACCTCAGATCCACATCTTTCCACACACTCATTCAAACCACTTGCAAACATTCTTGCACATTTTCACAGTCTGTTGCCAAAATATATAAGACCGACAGCATCAAATTACTTCCCCATCTTTTTCTGATTTTCAGACTCACACTTTTTTGGCTAGTCTGATGGCTGAGGAAATTGCAAGGTGCTAAAGCAATCAGATAAAACAAAACAGACCATTACCTCCTCTTACTGGCGTATCCTGTTCTCCTTATGCAACTTTCATATTTGAATAATGATAGAGCTGGCTGTCTGCTAGCCATCATTATTATAAAGCCAATGCACTTAGAAGAATGGAATTTAATGGAAAAGACAAATAAGGAATATTTTGAACAAGCACAAACCTTCAACCAAAGAGTAAGCCTGAGCTGAAACACCACACACAAAATGGACTTCCTCAGACATTCAGATCCCTAAACTCCTAATGTTTTCACTGAACATAGGCTTCTCAGATATATACAGTATCTAAATATAACACTTACAGAAGCTTGTCTATTTTCAGGTTCCTTTACTGCATTCATTTATTTATTAAAATTGAAATCTTAGCATTAAAAGTGTACATATTTTTCTTCAAAAAGCCCTCTTTTTTTCTCCTTGCTATATTGCAGGACTGAAATATTTGATACTTCTAATCCGTCTCCATGGAAGTGATGTCAAACTGTAGTGCAGTCTGATTTTTGAAAAGAGAAATTCTCAAAAACCTCCCTTCCCAAACTTCAGCAGCTGAGCACTGAGCACCATCATAAGAAGGCAAAATGTTAGAGGTTATTCCTTCCTTGCTATCTCTGAAAATGCAACAACATGTAAAATGTGTTATCTTTCCTATTAATACAAAGTGAAATGCGGTTTTGCATGCTGTCTTATATAGATCTGCAAAACAGGAAAATATTGCCTGATAGGGACAATAGCAATCAGAAGCATCAGGTATGTTATTATACAACATAGAAGTTATCTTGTATCTTAGAAAGCTGTATTTGTTTGAATTGAAGGCATATTCATTGACCTGGAGGCATGTCGGAAATTACATCATACCCAGAGAAACTCTGTAAGATCAAAGACGATTTTCTGTAGTCCATTTAAATTTCCAGCTACCCTACGCTTTCATGCTTTTTGTTCAAAGCCAAAACTTCACAGATAAGTTTAGATCTGCTTCTCCAAGTCCTTTCAGTTTAGGTTTTCCCCCACACCTCTATGTTTCTGTGTGCAGACAGAAATTAAAAGAAATAATATTTCTGTAGTATTTCCACTTAACCCAGAAACTGACAACAACTAACTAACTTTAGAAGAGTTCTATTCCTGTACTATTTGCAGTTCCAAAACTCTCCTTTGCTGTTTGCAACAAAACTTACAAATGCTTTCAGAATGGTTGTTCATCAAGGAAGTCATCCTCCAAGCTCAAGATGGTCCGTCCCCACATGTTGGAAGTCTGGCAAAGGTGGCAGGAGGCCCACATAAACAAGGAGCTCCTGACTAAATTTAAACATTAAAAGGAAGCACACAAGAGAGATGCAGGGTCAGGTCATCATATATAGATACCGTCTGAGTGCACAAGGATAGGATCAAGAAAGCCAAAGCCCACCTGAAGTCAAATCTACTGAGGGACATGAAGGGCAATAAGAAAGGCTTCGACAGGCCTACCAACAGCAAAAGGAATAATAAGTGAAAAAATTGGGCCTGACACTGAACGGGGCAGGGAACCCGATGACAATGGACATGGGAAAAGGCCAAGGTACTTCACCTCAGTCCTCACTCATAAAACTTGCCTTCAGGAATCCCAGACCTCTGAGACCAGTGAGAAAGGCTGGATTAAGGGAAAGTTACTCTTGATGAGGGAGCATCAGGCTAGGGAAACTGGACAGACAGAAGTCCATGCGTCCTCATGGGGTGCACCCACCTGTACTGACAGAGCTGGCTAATGTCACTGTGAGGCTAATGACAAAAAACTGGGAGGAGCAATTAAGGTACAACATAATCAAGCGTGCTGCCATCCAAAGAGACCTCAAGAGGCTGCAGAAATGGGCAGAGGAACCTCATGAGTTCGACAAAGAAATGCAAAGTCCCACCAGTGGGGATGAATAACACCATGCACCAGTACACGCTAGGGGACAACCAGCAGGAAAGTAGCTCTGCAGAAAAGGAACTAGGAGTCCTGGTGGACAACAAGCTGACCGTGAGCCAGCAATGTGTCCTTATGGCAAAGGGATTCATTAGGAAGGGCATCACCAGCAGGTTGAGAGAGATGATCCTTAGCCTCTGCTCAACACTGGTGAGACCACATCAGGAGTCTTGTGCCAAAGTCTGGGCTGCTCAATACAAGCGACATGTAAACTTGCTGGAGTGAGTCCAACGGAGGCCCATAAATATTGGAGCATCTCTCAAAAGAACTGCTTGAGAAAGCCGGAACTGTTTAGCATGTGGAAGGAAAGGTTTGTGGGGATCTTGTCAATGTGTACAAAAAGTAGGAGATAAAGATAATGGAGTCAGACTCAGTCATATTCAGTGGCAGGGCAAGAGGTAACAGGCACAATGTGAAACAAAAATAATTCCATTTAAACATCACAAAAAACTTCTCTACTCTGAGGGTGGACAAATACTGGAACAGGCTGCCCATAAATGTTGTGGAGCCTCCATCCTTGGAAATATTCAAAACCTGAATAAGACACAGTCCTGAGCAACCTGCTTTAGCTGACCCTGCTTTGTACATGACAGTTGGACTAGATAATCTCCTGGGGTCCTTCCAAACTCAGCAATACTGATTCCAGAAAGGGTTGCCAATCATGTATAATAAATATCTCAGAAGTAAAAGCTAGGAATATCAGCATTTGATTTAAGGTGTTTGAAAATGCATTTCAGTGACCACACAAGACAGATGTCAGTAGTGGACAAGTAGGCTCTAAAATATGTTTTTCAAAGGGCAAAAAAATCTAGCACTGTCACTCAAAATCACATTAAATGAATAAAGATCTGAATAACTAATAGAACTTAAATAGTAATTATTTAGTGATTTAATAGTCATTAAGAATCATCAAGTGGTAAGGATTTTGTGTGTTGCACTGGTTGATGCCTTTCAATATTTCACAAATGATCTAGCATTAAATAAAAACTGATTCATTATCAGATTTGTAGATCCACCAAAGTCTGCAGAATATTAAGTAAGGTAGAGAAGACAATTTTGTAGAGTGATCTGAAAACAAATTTTGTAAGTTTAAGCCCATTTTCACAGCATATACCTTAATAAAATCAAATGGATAGTCATGAATATAAAAGCAATGAATACCAGTCATATCACTTCACTAAAGGACCATATTCAAGAAAACAATTACTTCATCTATTATGACTCCTAAATAATTGTCTAACAGCTGAACACAAACTCCCAGCCCAGTTCTGCCACGTAAAAGGCTACTGTGAATGTGTGCAGAGTAGCAATATGTCAGAATACCAAGATACACTACCTCTTCATGTCATTGATGAGAACTGCAATGAAGATACTGTAATTCTAGTCTCAGAAATAATATATACATTATTATATATTTACAGAGGAAGTGCAAAAGTGATTTAGACTGAACCAAGCCTTACATTAAATTAATTCAGAAGTTCCATCAGTTTAGTTTACCAAAAGAAGATCAAGCAGTGATTTCGTTAGAATGAAGGAGTATATTCACTGAAACAAACCATTGGGTGTTAAAAAGGCTCTTTAATGTAGTGGAGGAGAGTAAAACAGAACCCATAACTCATAGCTACAACTAAACAAATTCAAATAGAATTAAGTCACCATTTTTTAACAATTAGATAGAATAATGAATCATCTCCTACAGTTTTGAAATTTAGGTTGCCTACCCTTCTGAAAGAGTATAGAAGATTATGACTTGTTAAATGCTACACATTTAATGATCTAGGGGTTGTGCTAACTTGCCAGCTGGAACTAAATCATCTAGTAGTCCTTTCTAACACAAAATCAGTTGCTTTGTGGAAGTGTCGAAACAGTTGCTTTTAATCAAAGTGCAATTTATTCTTGTCAAAACTTAGGTTCACTCTGAAGTCACCTGTGTGATGGAGGTTAAATCTGAGGAAAAAAAGCAGGTAATCAGTATCCCCGTGTTCCAGCAGCCACATTTTAAGGCATAACCTCTAAGAGAAGCTGAACGCTGACCAGTCATCTACTATAAGATAAAACATTCTCTATATTTACTCTACCCTCCCTGATTGCTCACTCAGAATGTGCTAATATAAGTTTTACAGTTTTACTGATCTGAAGAATATTTATAGACTCATGACTTGTTTCCAATCAGAACCGTGTCATTTTACCAAAAATAGAACATTAATTCTACTAACCAGTACTAAAAATCTCATTAATACATTTATTTCAAATTATGTTTCTTATTCCAATTTAGCTGGTCTAATTACATTTCATTGAAAGTACCATGTTATTCCTTTTACTCTCTACCCTGTCTCCACAACAAGTAAGTGTCTGTACAGAGGTGAACACTGCTTTACACTGCACTGAGTTCTACAGCACACAGGCAGCCACAGTCCCTTCCCATCTGGTGTGTAAGGGCTCGGGGCACATATTAAGGCTCAGTTCTTCATTCTGCAGAGTGGGGAGCAGCTGATCACTAAGAGACATAGACCAGGGCTGGGTGAACAATGGATTTCTGCTTGGACAGTGAACATAAAAACTTGACCAAGCAAAATGAAAAAGTCAGTTTGATGGTAGCAGATAGGAATGTGTTTATTGTCTCCTCAACAATACGGAAAAGCAAAGCTACTTACATTTCAGGGCAAAACAAAATATTTCATTTTCTCTGACATGAAACGTTTTATTTTTACCATGGATGTTTCAAAATCAGCAAAGCAATGGATGGAGAGCTAGAGTTAGACACAAAACCAAGGAGATTGCTCTTTTTCTGCAGAGGACCTCAGGCTTACAACAGCCACCCTATTACGTGCACAAGCCTGCTTAACCACACTCCGCCTAAAGAGATCTGAACTCACCACTACTTGTAAAATGCCTGCAACACAAAGCCCTTGATAATTCTGCTGGGATGCTCTGCAACTTTTCCTTTCTAAGCTATTTCTAAGCTATTCCGATTGGGATGAGAGGAAAGTGTTCTGTATCTTGAGGTTTGTAACATTCAGAGCCAAGAGTCATTCAACTGTAGAGCGGTTTTGGTTGGAAGGGACCTTAGAGATCAACTAGTTCCAACCCCCCTGCCACGGGCAGGGACACCTCCCACTAGCCCAGGTTGCTCAAAGCCTCATCCAGCCTGGCCTCGAACACCTCCAGGGATGGGGCATCCACAACTTCTCTGGGCAACCTGTTCCAGTGCCTCACCACCCTCACAGTAAAAAAATTTTTTCCTGATATCTAAATCTATTCTCTCTCAACTTAAAACTGTTACCCCTTACCTTATTGCTACACTCCCTGATAAAGAGTCCCTCCCATCTTTCCTGTAGGTTCCCTTTAAGTACTGGAAGGCTGCTCTAAGGTCTCCCCAGAGCCCTCTCTTCTTCAGGCTGAACAGGCCCAGCTTCCTCAGCCTGTCCTGTACAGGAGATGCTCCAGCCCTCTGATCATCTTCGTGGCCCTCCTCTGAGCTCCTTCCAACAGGTCCATGTCTGGGAAAAGCATGTTTTACTCAATATACAAGATCTAACTGATTTTCTGTAGCTTACATTAGCTTCTACACCACCCAACAACCATTTCCAAAAATGTCTTGCACAGGTAGTTTGAGGTATTTTACTTGTATCTTCCTCTCCCAATAAAAAATGAAATAACCTACTACCTATTGCTCTGAGATTTCCTGTGGTATTATCACACAGTGGTAAGTCATCGTTCCATCTTATTTTAGGTAAATGACACCCCAAAATGGCAGTAGGGACCATGCAACTTGTTTCTAACAGGCAGGTCCCTTCCTACCCCAATGACACCATACCCGCTGGAGCTGTTCTCTAGCACTTCTCCTGAGCAAAACGGCTGGTTGAGTGACCATTAATTCATCTGCTGTTGAACACAGAGAAGAAAACATCTACATCTCTGCAGTATATGTTGATATATCAGGAACTATTTCTGTTTCTCCACTACAGAATCATTCAGCTCTGTAGCATCATAGCACAGCATTGTTTTTATGAATTATGGGTCTCTCCTAAACACCAAAATGCTGAGGTTTTCATTTTGCTCTGCCTATATACACCTGCAGTTCGAACATGACATTCTGACTCTGCAGACGTGCATATTTTCAGTTCTCTGAGAAAAAAAAAAAAAAAAAAAAAAGCAGTAGCAGGCAGCAAACCAAGCTTTGCTTTCTCCATCTGTAGCTGAAGTTCAGTGTCTATTAGACTTCATGTTCCTCTTCAGTATGGGCTTTAATATCTTCACAACCCTTTGGTGGCATAACTGTACTCACAGGTGGCTGCAAACAGCCTGTTATCCCAGTAGGAGCTATTATTAAAGTAGACAAGGGCTAGCCCGAGTGGATTTGATTTTATGGTGACCTTTTTAGTGACAGCATGTCCAGGGAGAGCTTTCTCAGAGGAGTGAAAGAACAGACGGGCAGTCAAGGCTAACAACTCTGTTCACTTTACTGCATGGGATCTTTTTTATAACCTGTGCTCCCCAGATGGATTTTCCTGCTTTATTTTTTGCCTGTAGTTTTAGCACATTTCTAAGGCATTATTTGTACCTGTATTCTTATGGTACAAGCCCTAATAGCACATTTGGCTCTTCCAAGGAGCAATGTTACACCTTTCCTTGGTTCACTTCAGCTTAGAGCTCCAGCTCTTTTCAAAGCCTCCTCTGTAACCTGTAGTGTTTCTAGAGTTTTGCCCTAAATCACAAGGTTCTGTATACACCTCTTAGCACTCGCTGCACGACTAACTTTCTATGATACCTGATTGTGAAAGGCATTGGGTGCCAATGATATTTAACATATCAGACTGAGGAAGCGATGTTTTCTAAATAGATTGCTGAAAACATACAGATGTTTGTACACCTTCCCTTTCTCCCAGGACACTTGCTAGACCTCTATTACTGCATCAAGAATAATTAAAAAAAATACAAAACACAAACATCAGACATCAAGAACTACTTACTGGATATGTCCTGCTGCAGTACTGAAAATATTCCCCTTTTTACATGCATAGCTATTAAGTTATTAGTTATCAGGGGGGTAGGATGTCCACCCCTACAGAGAACAACAACTGTACCCACTCTATGGGTTACTTCCCCTAGGCCCTCCAGAACAACAGGCGTATCGTACTCTGCTGCAGGACACAAGTCATGAATGAATTCAGTGAATCTAGCTATTTGTGCATGCCAAAAGCCTCATTTTTTTCCAGGATGAAATCCTCAAGCATTTCTTCAAATTCTCTCATTCCTCCAGCAACTACCCTTTCCTGGTGAAAAGTGTTTGCCATTATTTTATTACTTTTTCTGAGCCTTTTATGTATTTTCACATTTTCACATTGCTTTTGTTCACCCATACTTTTATTTATCGCATCACTTTAGGTTATTATGTTCAAAAGCTTTTGTCCTGAAGTGTATCCATCTTCTTTTGGACACCACTATCTTCTGTTTTAATGCTTGTCCTTGGCCCCCCATGTGTCTTATGTGCTAGTGCTCAACTCAACTAGAAAGAAAATGAAATCCTGTTTGATATCAGATTAATATTATAGTATTATCCATTGCCTTTATCAGGAATTATTTTAGTGTAGCAGTGGTGATATCACACTTGGATATGTTTTGAGGTCTTGCAAAGTGATACAATGCCACTACAAATCTCAAACTGTACTTTTTTTTGTCTTTCAGAATGTGCCACTTGATGATCATCAGTGACACGAACACTGTTATGTAGGTTTTCTTGTATCCTTACAGCATTTTGGATCCTCTATCATGACTGGGGTCAGAGGGCAGCATCTGCACCCCACATACATATGTCTAAACTCCTAGGCTACACAGTAGCCTCTTTTTAGATACCTTGGTTCCACATATTGCCCATAAACAGATCACAAAGCAGGGAAGTAGTCTTAAAAAAAAAAAAAAAAAAAAAAAAAAAAAGAAGAAGAAAAATAAGGGGAGAGGGAGAGAGAAAATGGCTCTTCAGCCACATCACACATGCAAATAAGTCCTTTGTTTTTGTTTTGTGTATTTTCTGTTCAAAAATTTTAAAACTCTGATACTTCATTCTTACATCATCCCCATCTCCTTTTTTTTTGATTCCAAATGCTTTTTCTCACACAATAATATTCTTTTTAATTTGAGAAACTAGCATTCCACACTATATTCACAATGATTGTACATGATGGATTTGCAAAGTGACATAATGAGGTTCTGATTTGTTCTCTGTTGCTTTCACAATAATTCATAATATTCCATCTGATTTTTGACTGCCACTGAGCACTGCTTTGCTGCTTCCATAAGGCTATCTATTACCACTCAAAATGAGATTTAGGGTTGTAATAGTCAACTCAAAGACCATCCAAGAACATGTAAAATTAGGACCATTCTTTTTTTTTCCCCCTCCGCCTTAAGGGCACCATTATCTATTAATCTGCATTGAATTTAATCAGCTGTTTTATCATAGCATTCTTGGATTGCTTTGCAGCTCTTTATCATCAGTAGATGGTATCATCAGCAAATTTTGTTGCCTCAGTATTCATTCTTTTTCTGATCATTTATGAACACATTAAAAAGCACATTGAAGCACAGAATGGTAGACTTCACTGGCAAAATCCTTCCACTGTAACAAACAATGTTTTTCCCATGCCCTCCTTTTCCCGCATGAGAACCTCCCCTGTTATCCCATGGTCTCAGTTTTTCAAAGATTTTTTGTGAGAAATCCTGATAAACCGTTTTTGGAAATAGGTTTATTGAATCCAAAGAACACTGAGAGACCTGATTTCTTTTAAACAAAAGGTGAAGGCTTATCCCAAGTATATTTTTTCCACTTGTCCATCTAATATTGACATTCTTCAGAAAAGTTTGTTCCAGCTTATCTGACACTGAATTTGCTGACAGGTAGTTCACTAGATGTTCCCTGGGGCTAGTGTTTTAAAAACTGGCATCACATTAGCCATCTTTAGCACCAAGATAGATTTAAACAGCTGGTCATGTATCTCAATAATTCAGCTGTTTTATCTCCAAGTTTCTTTAGAGCTCTTGAGTGAATGTCATCTCTGTCTGGAGACTTATTCTTTTCATCCATTTGCTCAGAGACCTCATCGACCAAGAACTAGATTCGAGAAAGATCCTCCAACATTTTTCCCCATCAAAAAGTATTACCACCTGGAAAACCTCTCCAAGTTGGTTTTTTTAACTGCTTTTCTGTTCTCATTTAGCTACAATCTCAACATTTTTAAGAAATTTGTCACATTTTCAGAGACCTTACTTACCCATGTTTACTCATGTTCTTTAGCCATAGCATCCTTCTTTTGGTATTCGAAGACTTCCCCCCACAACACACACAGGCAACAAGCATTTGCTCCAAGTTGTCAGTATGTTCTGGGGTTTTTTTAGTGACAGTTATTCCAACTGCAGAAGTATTACTTCTGCCTATACATTTAGCCTCTTTTTAATAAAACTCCTCACATTTAGTTTGCTATTTTATTTTGATAATTTTAATTTTATTTTAAGTTTTACTTACTGTATAGCATGAGTCTTATTGCAGAATAAGGATTGACTTTAATGGCTTGAGAGCAGCCCTGAGAAGGACTTGAGGGTGTTGGTTGATGAGAAGGTCAATATAACCCGGCAATGTGTGCTTGCAGCCCAGAAAGCCAACCATGTCCTGGGCTGCATCAAAAGAAGCATGACCAGCAAGTCAAGAGAGGTGATTCTCCTCCTCTACTCCTCTCTTGTGAGACACCGCCTGAGTACTGCATCCAGCTCTGGAGTCTTCAGCACAGGAAGGACATGGACCTGTTAGAGTGAGTTCAGAGGAGGGCCATGAAGATGATCAGAGGGCTGGAGCACTTCCTGTATGAGGACAGGCCGAGGAAGCTGGGCCTCTTCAGTCTGAAGAAGAGAGGGCTCTGGGGAGACCTTACAGCAGCCTTCCAGTACTTAAAGGGGACCTACGCGAAAGATGGGGAGGGACTCTTCATCAGGGAGTGTAGCAATAGGACAAAGGGTAACAGTTTTAATCTGAAAGAGGGCAGATTTAGAAGAGATATTAGGAATAATTTTTTTTCATTGTGAGGGTAGTGAGGCACTGGAACAGGCTGCCCAGGGAAGCTGTGGATGCCCCATCCCTGGAGGTGTTCAAGGCCAGGTTGGATGAGGCTTTGAGCACCCTGGTCTAGTGGAGGGTGTCCCTGCCCATGTCAGGGGGATGGAACTCGTTGATCTTTAAAGTCCCTTCCAACCCAAACCACTCTATGATAAAAAATTAATTAACAGTATTAAACTGTTCAGGCCATTGATGAAGGAGACGGCCGTCAACTGGCTGTCCAGGGCCCAGCACAGGTGCCAGAATGGCAACTTGGTGAGTGACCTGATAGACTTGGTGAGAAAGTTCAGGAAACCAGACAATTTCTCAGTGCTGCCGGGGGATGTGCACATGGGCAACATCCAGGACATCGGGGATGTCCAGTTCGCTGTGCTGAAGGTGTTCTTCCCAGAGGTCAATCCCCTAGTGCTCTTCCACCAGGTCCACGCTCTCCAAGTGTCTACTGGGAGCCACTGACACAGGGATGTTCCCCAAGGGCTTGCTAGCCTTCCACATCAGCCCTTCCTTCGAGCCTTGCTTGGCTTTGGCATCTGCCTCCTTGTTCCACTTGGCTTCCTCCGTTCCCTTCTTGTGGGCCTTGACCTTAATGATGTGGACTGGGCGCTGCCTCTGCACCGCCAGCCTGGCGAGGTACAGCAGCTTTTTGGCGAAGGTGATGGGCTTGCCATCAGCAGACTGCATTAAACATCTTAGACCAGCCACTTTGTTGTTTTCCTGTTGTCTTTCACTTTTTTTTTCCCCTCCAAGGCCCTGCAGTTACAGAGCGGAAAACTTTATACTTCCTTTCATGTTTTCCACAAATTTCAGTACTAACAAGGGTCTCACTTACCCCATTCTTCCCACAAGTAAGTATTCTTTGTACATTTTTCTTCTGGTATCAAGTCCTATTTGGAAATCAGGGTACAGAAAATATGGTAGAGGTTTGCTTCTTTCAGTCTCGACTTAGCACTGTGTACCCTGCATGTGTACAGAAGTTACAGCTGGCTCTTGTGAGAGTTTCTTCCAGAGTCCTGGTTCACAGCCTTGCAGGTAAAAAATTCACTCAAGCCACATAGATATTCAGCAAGCATCTACCAAAGGCCATCAGGTAAGGGAACTTGATTCTATCTTTTTTCACATCTAAATTTTTTTGGCAGGCAAATCTGGGAACTGGTACTCTCTCCAAGTCTTCATATCTATCGACCAATTAACTATCATTAAATTGAAGTATTTTGGGGTGCTCTTGGAAGCAAAGGGTAGAACAAAAAAAAATGAGGCAAAGAGAAACAAATAATTTGCAAATACAGCACGGAAAATTGTCAGAAGCTTAATCCGTAAGTTTCAGACACCTGAGAAACAACTAACTTCAGTTATTTTTAAGACTATCCTTGATTCTGATGTCCTAAGTTTCAAGATGATTACGAAAAATTGGAAGGGGTTCTGAACTGATTTACAGTGATGAAAAACCTGCTTTGCAGCAAATGACAAAAAAACCCCAAATCACTCATTCATGTGTCCCAGATATGATTAAGAGTTGAGCCAGTTACAAAGTACTTCTACTAGGATAAGTTTATAATAAAAAATCCTCTTGGATTAGTAAAATACAAAGTTCAAGAGCATAAGGTAAAAAAGAGTTAAAAATCCACAGAGATTTTACTTAGTCGCTGACTCAGCTGACCCATGGATCCAGGTACAGGCTCTCTGTATAATCGTCCCTAATTCATCATTTTGGCACTATGCCGTTCTCAGAGCCCCAGACCAGAAAACACCTCGTCTTACAAGTTCCTAAATCCATAAATTCCCAAGTTCCTGAAAGAGTCCCCGTAAACACCATCCAAGTCCTGGTACCACCACCTTGGTGGATTTGTAGTGCACATCTAAATTCCACAGAACATAAGAAATAAATGCTTAACACCTGTGTCGTGGAAGGAGTCAGATTTAGTTATGCACTTCACTCACACAAGAGAAGCAGCAATATATTTATTTATATTAAACAGTGAGTTAACAAAGTTCAAAGGTTATCTCCTGCAACCCTGTTCATTAAAGATCAGGTTGGGGGGGAGCACACCGTCACAACCTTTTAGATCCAATCTACTTGATATGTTCAGAACGTGTACGTTTTCACAAAAAAAAAAAAAAAAAAAAGGTGGGTGAACTTCCTTCACATACCACTCACCTGTTGAAACTCAGAATACTGAGATTTGAAGGAATCAGGCCCTGGGATACACCAGTATTGACCCACCTCCAGCTGAAATTTATGCCACTGCGGACAACCATTTGAGCCCAGATGTTCAGACAGTGTTCAGTCTACCTCACTGTCCGTTTACCCAGTCTGGACCCAAGCTGTGCTCACAGAATCCAGGAGGTTCTTCTCTTTCTGGTTTAGTAATGACTCTCCCACCTCTCTGGACTTCCTGTTGAAACTGTTCTTTCTTTTCATAAAACACATTTGCACTGTGTGAAATGCAACTTTTGGAACTGCAGCGCTACTCCGATTAGTTAAAGTCTGTACTTGGTTCTCGAGCACAGTCAAAACTATATATTTTCAAATATACTGTTGAGATTTTTCATTGTAAATTCATATTTCTCTATAATACAGGACAAAAGAAATTACCATGTAGTCATATATGTATTCAACAAAAATTCTTGTGGAGCCACAGAGGCACACTTGGTCTTGTCCCTGCCTCAGTTAACAGTACAATAGCACACAAAATGTGTAATATCTTTACCAAGAGAGATTATGACATTTCAAGGCACAACTAACATACGGGACAAGGATTATATTACCTTTGAGAACAGCAGGTAATCTGGGTTCAATTCAGCATTCCCAAGTAGTTCAATAAACAAACACACACACATACAAAAAAAAAAAAAAAAAATTAAAAAAAAAAAAAGTGCATGTCAGCTAAGCGACCAGGTCTTCTGGTCACACCTCTAAGACAGGGATAGTTGGGTAATGGCAATTAGACTTCAATAGAGGATGATGCTTATCCCTGAAGTGTACTAGGATGAGGATACAAGATAAAGAAATAATGAGATCTTCGTTATCATTCAGTGGATACATGGAAAACACACACACAATGGGCTCATAAAGACTCAGAATTCAATTGGTGATGTTAGAGCCAACATGTCTTTTGGGACAAAAGGGAAGAGAGGACCGTCTCTATGAAACCTTCAGCTACATACCGCAACAAGAGGAGATGAAAAGCATTGTTAGTTGAGGATAGCTGTCATTGAAGAAAAAGACAAGGAGAACTCAAAGGACTAGACTAACATGTAAATATGAAACAGAACTAAGAAGGAGGTTTGATGCCCTAGAGAATAAAAGTAAAAAATAAGAGTAGCAAGAAGGAAGAAAATTAATGCTCACTCCAAAATAAGACAACAAGAATACCAGGCAATGGAAACTGAAGGGGAACAGAGTCAGTACAAAGAAAGACTGAAAGAAAACAAAAGCGATATTCAGTGTCCCAGACAGAATTAAAAATGGCACACAGAAGAAAGGACTGGAGATTCAGAGCACCACGTGGGAGAGGCAGGTCTGTACGACCACAGCCTCCTTGTTACTGACTGTGAGTCTGGTCATGGAAAGGGATCAAAAAACCAAAACGGTATCTTGTCTTTTAGGTGCAACTGACAGGGGGACCTACAACTGAGAAGCATCACAAGGAACTTGGCAAAAAATTGCGAATCCCTAAAACCAATACTGCCCTATTCCCACTGGAAAAAAAAAAAAAAAAAAAAAAAAAAAACACTATCAAAGGCTAACTGCTCTGGGGAACACACACAAACAAGTAGATATTTGTATGAACTTCAGGGACATCAAGTCTCCAGAGAAGGAGTAAAAAGCCTAATAAGAGAATAAACTAACTAATAGCTAGATGATGAGTGGTATAGGGAAGCTTCTTTAATGTTTCACTGTTGAGACACATTTATTGAAGGAAGTCATTTTTCAAGAGATAAATTTGGCTTGAATGCCCAAGGGAATAGCTACCTGGGATCAAAGCCGACACAACTGATAAGTTTTAAACTGAAATGATAGATCTCCAAACACCAGTGGAAAGACAAAATATATAGGGCAAATGTGAATTTAGACGTGGATTAAAAAACCTGTGGTAGCAGGAGAACATATGGTAAATAAAAAGAATTAAGACTGTGAACAGCCATCAGGTAATAGGAGATGACATTCCTGAGTCTGCTCTATATAAGCAACGGAGTAAGAAACAACTCTGATGTGTAAACAACTCTCAGGAGCTTTCTCAACACAATGGAAGATCTTGAAATACATTTATAGGATGTGAAAATGAATGTTAAGGACAAAACAGAAGCTTGATAACATAGAATTCAGAACTGGAGTACAGATATAGAAGCACAGATTCCATTCAGGAAAGATAATATTAAAGATGAGAGCAGTGGGATATGCAACAAGCTATAAGGTATTACAAAGGAAAGGACCTCTTTTTTTCTTTTTTTAATAAATTCAATTTTTTAGAAGATAAAGAGTTTCTTCTGGAATAAAGGTGAAAGTTTATAAGAGATCCGTGGTCAGATATAAATACTGAAAAGATCACTGTAACATCATTGGAAAGAGAAATACTACTAGATATTGTGGTAATATCTACTGTGACAGGAGACAAACTTCCTGACAAAGATTAGAAGTGACTATAGTCAGTAATAACAGCTAATGATATGAGTGGAGGTAACACACTGTTGGAAGTTATAGCCAACAAACCTGCATAACAAATAGCCAGAGATAACAAAAATTTACATTATTTAAATTTGATTTTGTCATGTAATTAAGATTTAAATAGTTTATCATTGAAAGCTGAGTTAGAACAAATTAAATCAAAGGGCTAAAATAATAGTTTCATAACTCAATTATCAACTTCAAAAGGGTAAACTTCAGTAAACCTAGGGAACTCTTGAGGGAACTCAAATGAACAGAGGAATTCAGAGACTGACATGTCTTTAAATCAAAGATAGTAGGATAACTAGGGATCTGTATTCCAGACATCTGGAGGGACTCTAGATCTGCTTAAATTACAAACCATCACAAAGCAGGCTACTAGCTACAAGCAAAGAGCCAAAAATGCAACAAGGATTATCAAGGTCATCTAACCTCAACAACAACATGAAAATTAGATGGGACTTGACAAGTTTTTCCTGGCATAGTACAGCAAAGCAAAGTCAAAAAACAAAACAAAACAAAACAAACAAAAAAACCCCTGTCAACCAACCTACCAAAAAACCCAAGGCAGATCGTGATTTGTTGAATCTGAAGGAAGATCAATGACAGTCTAAATTGGGCCAGAAGCTGAATTAGTATTTTGCATCTGTTTTCAAACAGATTTTTATGACCAACTATCAAAATCAGCATGGATAACAACAGGACCACAGAACAGAAATTATGAGCAAGGTAAGAAGTACCAAAAATTGCAAGTACTGTGTACTCTTAACTGTGAAAGAGTAAAACTTCTTCACAACAATACCAACAGATATAATAAGGAGGACACCACAACCTCCCCCCTCATTTCCTCATCAGAGGACACACAAGAAAAAGTTGGAAAAAGGCTTGAAAGGTTGAGCTTAGACTTGTAAGGCAACACAGTTCTCAGGTCCCTGCCTTTGCATGAAGACAGTTCTGGCAGTTTTTTGCCATTCCACAAATTCAAAGAGGACTGGGACATGCCAGCCCACACCAGATGTGGCTTTCCACCACTACCTGGAAATAAGGGTGTGCAAATCCTGGGAATCTTGGGAATTCAGCAACTTTCAGAATCACCTTCCACTCAAAACATATGTTTTGATCTATGCATGCTTCAAACCTAACTCACACTGCCGAGAAATTGATTCACTACAATCTGCACTATGACTTCGCAGTAATCTTCAGGTAGGTCTTTGAAAATAGCACAGCCCTGCCAAAAAACACAACAGATAGAAAAACCAAATCTCTGAAACCATTGACAAGAATATGCCCTAACTTAAGGACAAACTGAGAAAATGTTCAAGAATTTCAGGAGGCCCCAACCCCTAAACACTCCATCCCACAAGCAATCCAACAAGTGCTGACCAGCCTCAACACTGGCGGCATCTGACAACACGCTCAAGGCACAGTTGATCAGAGGTTTAAGCAGCAGAAGCAAGCACAAATTTTCCTCAGTGATGAAAATAGCTTCCAGGGGATGAAAAGAGAGACAGGAGAAATCTCCTCCTCCCACTCCATCAGGCCCTGGCGGACAGATCCATTCTTAGGAAGTCTCTGGTATGATGTCACACAAAGTAGCCAAATTTAAGCTAACCTTGATATTCTTATCCAAATGGTTATTACATATCCATCTTGTAATGTTGATGTTGGCGCGCTCTGCAGCACAGACAGTGGCTGTGCCACAGCAGGGTTCTCACTTCAGATGAAGTGGATCTCCAAGTACGTCTTTGGCATATCTGAACAGCAATTTACTCAGTTTTGAGTATCTCTGAGAAAAGGTAAGCTATTTCACTTTCTCTTTTGCTGCAGAACTCCAACCAAACCTGGCACTCCCTTGCAAGCCTGGAAATCTGTGTTAAGGATACATGAAGTGGGTATCTTGATGAAGAATTTATAACAGAGGTCTTAATTAGGGCCACAAACTAGCCTGTGAACAAAATTACAACTGCCTGTATACACAGCCTTTGTAATGAGCTCAGATTTCATGCCTTATTGCACAAATAACACTTTTATTATGATAAAAGAGTATAACAATACTTCTTTTGAAAGTATTCCTATCACCATAAGCATTTTACTTTTGCATCATGGAACACAGTGAAGCAATTGAAGCTACAGGCAACAAATAGCTGAATAAATACTTTGCAAATACCATCAATGTCATGTTGCCAAATATCATCACTTCTCCCAACTTGGAAAATGATCCCACTGAACTCATGCATTGGTTCATTCCATTTTAATCACGTTCAAAGTGTTATGAACAGAAGTTGCTGACACTCATGATTGCTTGCTTGTAAAATTTCTTCGAGTAAACACTTACTGTGTTCTATAAAAGTAGAAATATATTTATCAGTATCTTGGGTTGTACACAGGCTATATCATTCTGTTTTAGTGGAATTTAACAAACACTTATTTTTCTTAACACATCTTAATCAGTTTTACAATATGCAAAACAACGGAGTAGTCCCCAAGAACCTGATATTGCACTATTACTTTTGACTACATTCCCAATGAAATCAACAGGGATTTCTGAATAAGTAAAGAGTGCTGATTACAATATAATAAAAGCATAGCATGGAACATTCACTGAAGGTAAAAAATGCTCCTGTCTTCGTTTTCCAGAGCTGAGCTCTTTAATTTTATATTGCAATGTGATCTCTACTAAACAACTCCTCGTACTCTGTAGCTCATCATTCTTATCCCGTACTAGAACTCTGAATTCTTGCAAAATCTGCTCAGTAACTGCATCCGCTGTTTATTAAATGTTTCATTAACTAGTATTTCTTTCACAAATTAGTCCACAGAAAGAGTTAAATTTCAACACACGGAATTTGTAGCAGGGACAGAATGTCACATATTTGTTTTTTATGCATGAAGGTTATTTTACAAATGACTTAGAATTACTTTTTATTTTAGATCTTGATACTCACAAGAAGACTAAACCAGACAAAATAGGCACATGGGTCAGTAACAACTATTTATTTGAGCTATATTTTATCCTCAAAGAGAGGATTTCATTTCATTTCAGTCCATTTCTCCAGTCTGTTTTCAGAGGGACTCTCATATCTGTCATCAGTGAGAATAACACAAAAAGTACATTTTCTGATCTCAAAGAGGTGACTCCAGCCTTGGATCCAGACACTAAGGGTGTCCTGCTGCCAGGTGGGAAGTCTTGCATACCTGCCTTGTCTTCAGCCATGTATCCATACAATCCAGCTTGTTCAAGTGCTAACACAGCTGTAGTGCAAGTCGGTTCAGGATACCATCTCACCTTTTTCCTTGCAGGTTACTTTTCCCTCCGGTCACTACAGATTCAGCTCACCGTACTGCTATGTTAAAACTTTTGCCAGCACAAGGAACAGGACAGAATGTTTGCAAGAGAAGGCTGGGGTGGAAGAGACAAGACCACATCTAGCATCAGCAACATGTACTTCAGTCATCTAAGAGTGATTATAGACACTTCTCACTCTAAGATACTCCATGACGCTTTTCACAACCACACCATTAGGTTCCTGTCTCAGTAATTACTGTATTAATAGCTATTTAATCTTTAGTTCATGCAGTCAAAAAAAGTTACTAGATTCTTATCACACACAAAGTAGTTTTGTACCACCAAAGACAAAAAAGCAATCTCAGCACTTCTCTGAAAGCACAGGGAGTCATTCAATAACTGCAGACTACAGCAGGGTATGCTGTACTCACACATAGCCTATTCTCCACTGCTCTAAACATGATAGAATTGACTCTGGGAGACCTTCCTGACTGGTGCATGCAACCACAGCCTGCTGACCAACCGAGCCAGCTCCAGGTGCAGAATCCATTGTCATCAGGACTGAGACACACACAAGTGGCTTTTTGAGTATGCACGTGCACACACATACACAAAGATATACTACAAAATAACAGTTCAATAGCAATATGTAACTGCTGTGTTTCTATAGTGTGTGTATGTGAGGAATTATGTTCTCCTTATCAATACAATTTTATTATATAAAAGAATCTTTGTTGCATGCTTATGTGTGTATATACAAAATACATATATATATGCTATATATCTATACAACATCTCTGCACAGAGGTCTTTAGATCATATATATATATACACACACACATCTGTGTTTTTCTCCAAAATGTTACCTAAATCTTATCCAAAGCTAGCCATACTCCACTAGCAAGGAGGTGTAGTAAATGTGTCCCATTCACTTCAGAAGCAAAGTAGAGTTTGTGGACTCCTTCTGAAGGACCTCCTGCTACATACAAAACAAGGGCTGTCACTCAGTGTAACGCTGGTCCACCATATGATGTGTTCATCTTTTTTTCCATATAATGTTATTCTTATTAACCTTCATAAACTTCACTTTTGCTACCACTATTTTTAAAGTCCTCCTATGAGGTCACATCTTACTTGGTAGAATAGCACCAGAAGCCTTCAGCTTCTTCATATCTGTTTATCCTATGTATCATCAGACCTCTGGATATTATCAAAGCTTTCATCTAACCTGATGAAACTAAGTACACATAGGAAGCCTTACTAAACAGCCCAAGAGTACACTTGGCATTAAAAAACCTTTTTTTTTTTTTTTTAAGCCAAGACTTTTCCTCTTTGCTGTCCTGTGTTTCTCACTCTTCTTGTTATTTGCCTGCTGATCTTTTCAAAACTTTCTAACTAAAATGGAGTCTTACAACCACTAGGAAATAGTTCCAGTGGAGGTTTTAACCTTGAAAGGCACTAACAAAAGAACCCAATGTAACATTTTGGACAATGGACAGTTTGGTTCCATATTAAATTCTTAAGTTTTGAGTGAATGATCCTGTGGACAGCCCACTTTGCCTATGTAGAATGTCAACTGGCTATACTGTGTTTGCTCAAAATACCTTTGAGAGGGTTATGCAGTAAGTTTTTCTACAGAATGTAATTGAAAGGCACCAAGGCTGTGTTAAAATCCTCAAAATCAGGTTTTCTTAAGGAACAGCTTTAACGGAGTCTAACAGAAACCAAGAAACAATTCAAAGTGTACATTGTTGGAGGTGTAGTTTTGCATACAGCAAGGACAGGCGGAACAGATGTAGGAGAATGGCAGAAACATAACCACGAATCTCTTTCCAAAATGTCTACCATTCAGAGCGTCAGTCTACTGCCTGTCACTAAGGTGGGAGTATTTACATAGCTCCATTCTTCTTCTGCTAGCACAGCATGTAACCACATTGTCTTGCACAATTCCAGTTGAGGTAAATACTCACACATTTTTACACCTTTTGAGGTTATATCAGAACAGACTGAATCTTTTAATTTCAGCCTAAGCAAAACAACATATTATCCCCTCACAAACTTGCATGAACACTTACATCAATATATTCAAGCGCTATGCAAGAGTTCTGGGATTTGGGTAGCTCAAAGCTTAAAAAAAAAGTTTGGTTTGCTTCAGTTAAAGGTGTGGAATCTTCAGCACTTCTGCAGTCTCTAATTGCAGCACCTCTGAAATTATTTGCAAGCATTGGGCTCAAGGAATAAACAGCCTGATAAAAAGCACATAACACATTTCAGATCACATTCACTCAAAGAAAGCCATTAAACAACCATGATTCATGTGAGATACTGGCATCCCTATGTAGAAAAGGGATAGAAGTTTGGTGATTTCAAATCATAACATAGCCTTGGAAACCCCTTTTCCATAGTGCCAACAAGCACACTAGCCAATCACTAATTGTTCCTATTTCTTAAAACAATTATTTAAGCTACAAATTTATAATCCAAGATTTTTTTACTTTATCAAGAAGTTTCTAATGATACAAGATATATCTTCCTTTTTTTCTTTTAAACATGTCTTCTGGTATCTCTTTTCTAAGACTTCTTCATTTCTTTAAGCCATTATGTACATTGTAACAAATACTTGACCACCTCTCATGTGGTCAAACCTATGTTAGTTTTCAGACAGCCATCTCAGGTACTGTAAAATTACATATGTCACATTATCATAACACCTTAATTTAGGTTCAGAGGTAGGTTCATTTGAATTTTGTATCTTGAGTTCTGTGCTGCCACAGCCATGCTCATCTATTACTTAACGTAACTGGATCCCATTTGTGTCTATACAACCTGGTATGCAACCATACAGTCTCAAAGACTAACTGTGTATGCTTACTGCAAGTTGTGAAAAGCAAACATCACCCCTTCTCCAACTTTGCTAAAAACCCACTATTGGCTTTCCATCAGTACCTATTGCGGCTCAGACTTCAGCAGTGCCACATCAGTGGCTGAGGGAGCTGGGGTTGTTTAGTCTAGAGAAGAGGAGGCTGAGAGGAGACCTTATCGCTCTCTACAGCTACCTGAAAGGAGGGTGTAGTGGGGTGGGTGCTGGCCTCTTCTCTAAAGTAACAAGTGATAGGACAAGAGGAAATGGCCTGAAGCTGCGCCAGGGGAGGTTTAGGCTATGATCTCTGTCTGATCACGACATCCCCACTCTGCAGATTTTCCAGCTGGTCAAGAGTCTGACTACCAGGACTGTTGACTCTGAGGACCCAAATGCAGACAGTGTCTTAGTCACATAAATTCCTCACACTCCTACAAAGTGAAAATACTCCTTAGACTTATGCAACACTCAATGGTGCATTTACTTCTGTCTTTATCAGATTTTCTATATAAGCCATCAACCTTGTTAGCCTTTTTGTTTGGTGCAAGAGTTTCTGAGCCCATGCACGCAAGAATCTGTTTTGAAACCCAATGGGGTCAATACAGATGGTTTTAACCATGTCAGTGCCAAGTTACATTCAAATGGATTTCATTCTCCATGCACAGAAGCAGCTATTTTTAAAAACTATAAAACTGTACAAATCTAGGGGTGCTTACAGTACTAGTAATCCCTATATAGTATATGTTGTCATCGCTGGTAGAAACTCCCCCTTCCTTGACCATAGTTCTGAAGAACACAACTTCTTTTTGAAGAAGCTCTGGTTTATTTGGGCTTAATTTCAGATTTTGGACATACGCTTACCACAGATAATTAGTAATGTTTCAGTTCCAGAAGTTTCTACCATGTAACATGAAGTCATCGTACCATGCTATAAATATGCCACACTGTATTCTTTATTATCCTATGTCTTTCAGCTCTTACAGTTTGCAATTCAAAATCCTGAAGAAACAAACTACAATTAGGAGACAGGGATAGTGAACACCCACACTTCTTGATTCATCTCTTGAATAACCTCCAGCAGTTCCTTCTTCTCTGATGGAGGTATTTGGTCAGATGGCTACTTAATGGTTCAGTGTTCTCCAGAAAACAGCTTACGCTGTCCCTGTCTGCTACATCTATCTTGACCTTTTTGTTCCTTTAAAAAAATCCTATAAACATCCTGGAACAAGAGTTTCTCCTTTCCTTTTGTGCTTTTTTTCTAGTCTCACTTTTACCAGATAAACAGCTCATGCTATGCAGCAGCCCTCCCCTTTGTTGAGTATTTGCTGTTCATGAGAGTTATTTGGCAAAACCATCAGGGATCTGTTTCTTTTTCAATGAATTCTGCTACTTTCATTCCATTAATAAGGTTTCAAGTCAAGACTCAACAAATCCCTCCTCTTCACTGAGCTCCCATTCATTACATCTAGATGCCGTTATGGTTTCTATCCCCAGAGCCAGGAAACTTTGTTCACTGAAAAAGCAACTGTGAAAATATACTGCTTTCATGCAATTTTCCTCAGCTAGCCCACATCTGCGTGAGGAACTCCCACAGATGAAATTTTAGAATGTTTTCCCTGTCACTTATTAAGCAGTTATTTATCATATTGAAATCTAAGCCAACTATTATTTTAACACTTATTTTTTCTTTCCGGCTTTCCAGAGGTCAAATCTGCAGGCTCAGTTGTCTCAGTTTGGGGTAAATGCATGTTTATCAACCAGCTGCTCCCTAAGGGAAGGCAAGCCCCAAGCTGAGGATGACCCATCACAAGCAGCACTCACACTGACCAGGGAACAGTCCCACGACATCTGAACACAGTACCTAGAGCAGGGGATTTACTGTTAACAGGGCCCTCGGGTGGTCCCAGACAAGGCAAAGAGGTCAACCAGGCCCAGAGCCCACAGAGGCAGTCCAGTCAGGAGAGGAGCGAAAGGAGATGGGACTGGGGATAAGGTTACAACATGGGTCCAAAGTCAATCCAGAAAACACTGGCAAGACAGAAAACAAGCAATAAAATACAACTGAAAGCATCCATCCAGGAGAAAAGCTACTTACAACAGAGGTCTGAAGTCCCTCCAGGAGTTAGAGGCACACCTACAGTGTAACTTGAGGAACACCCAAAGTCCTAAGCTTGAGCTGAAATGGAGCTTCTGGGTCCATGGGCAGGGGTGTGGGCAGAGGTCTCAGGTGAGGTTGGCCAGCACCATTAAGGTCTATTGGTGCTCTCAGACCCCTCACATTTTGCGGTTTCTATTTATTTCCTACATGTTTACTATTTGGATTTCATTTTTATCACATCTACTAACAGTTTTCCTTGCCCATAGAGTCACCATCCCAGTGCACTTCACAACCAAACCTGTTATTGCTCTCTAGCTGCCTAGATGAGAACTAAAAATTTAGGGTTACTCTTGCAGTTTTATTTGCTGCTTGTATTTTATATCCATTTCTCTAACAGATGGATGATTTTCATATCTGACACTTATGACTATCAACTCTACCCTAATTTATAGGTATGCTTTTTGTGTCAAGGTTGTTTTCTTCTTTTTTGTTTTGTTTTCCACAGAACGACCAAATAACCGAGTTGGGGGGGGGTTTCCCTTAATTTTTCAGTACTGCTAAAATATTGGAAATAGCTCTTGGACATGTTTTTCTTGGGGCTGGTTTGGAAGGGCACCTCACAGACCCCTACAAGATCTGGATTGCCCAAAATCTTTCAAAGGCTGTGATCCGCAATGCAAGCAGAGCTTAGCTGGGCAGGCTGATTGCCAGAAAAACGTTAAATTCCTCCATCTCCGGTCTTTACGTTCACTTATTCTGACCATTTTGGAAAATGAGATATTGAGACAAATGAACAATGATGTTCTTCCTCGATCTTTTACCAGGCTGACCTGAAATTTTCATGGGCTGCAAATACATGTATTACAGATGTCTGTTCTAACTCAGGTACAGAGCTTACCCAGTCCCACATCCTCACAACTAATTTAATTTATGATATGGTGATATGGTTGCTCTCTGAGTTCAAACTGAAGCTCCCTTTTGGTCAGTAGTAGGATGTTTGCCATTTACTACCAAAATTTGCTCCAGTTTGGTCTCACAGGAATACAGATCATCAGTTTGCTCCTTGGAAACTGGATCCTAGAGGTAAGGATTGGCTAATTAAGACATTGGCTAACATTTATATATCTGTAAGTTGGCTCTATTACAAGTTGATGGGCTCACAATACCTTTGTTTAATTAGGAATAAATGTATAAAGCAAAATGGCATGAATTAATTTCTTTCATCACGGCCCAAGTGTTACTGATGTTATGCCAAACCAGCACTCCCTTTTTAATTGACGATAATTGACCAACTTATCTTTCACCTCTCTTTCTCTGCCTTATTCTTAGTCCATTCAGCAAACTTCAGGTATTTTGGTCAACTTCTCTAATACAACTTTGGCTTGCACTTAAGTCCCAGGTTTAGGTGTACCATTGCATAAGAATTTATGCCATCCCTTATATGTCTCCTACATTCATGGTTGCAAACAAAAACATCAGTAAAGTTCCACCTGACTCACTACAATAATTTAGTAATAAATAAAGACAGCAATCACATAACTTATGTTGCACAGTTGTGAATCCATTCATAAGGCCTAGACTAACATTTTAATATTGATTTCCACAATTGACGTTTGTAGGAGACTACGCTCAAAAGTGAAAAGCCGAGCTGTGCTTGCATGGCCAGGCTATCACTATCCCAGGCAACTCACGCCTCTATAGCATTGTTTTCCACAGGTGTCTGAGAATCTTCATGCCTTCTCCCTGCCACACAAACCTCCAGTACAGGTCCAATAAAACAAAGATCTCAGTTATCTCCTGGATGCTACAAAACCACTGTTAGTACTGCCTAGCGGGCATAATTTAAGGCTCATGGTCTTTACTCATGGGTTTATTTAGTTTACAAAGACTGTCACAGTTTCTTACATCAGTAAAACCAGGAGATGCTTGTCCAAAGGGACAACCTGACAGGAGCAGATAGAAAAAGAAGCAGTCAAGGAAGCAACTCTTTGGATCTGTTTTGCATGTAGGGCCGACCCTGGAGCGAGGGCTGCGGGGCAGAGGGACTGTGGCCCAGGCAGGAGCAGGCGTGATGCCGGGGCAGGTCCGGGGTCCCTTCACCTCACTTCTGCCAGCCCAGACAGCCCCTTTTCGCCAGCACTCCCCCACTGCACAGGCACTGCTTGGGGTGGGGGAATCACCACCGCTTCCCTCCAGCCCCTCTCCTCACCCCGCAGACCCCTCCCGGCCTGTC
>NW_010100052.1:14470-20603 GCF_000699245.1 Pterocles gutturalis | reverse complement strand
CGCAGGGAGGCGGCAGGGACAAGCTGCAGGTTTTGTTGTCTTTTCCAGAAGATGGTTATTTTAATACTTGTTTGTATAGTTTCAAAGAAAAAAATTAAAAGGAAAATAGTGAAAACTGGGAGCAAAGGTGAACCCTTCGAAAAGTGAGCCGGGGCCCCAGCAACCGGGGCTGGCTTTCGGGTGCCGGGACTGGCTGCGAAGCGCCGGGGGGGGCACCGCAAGCCTCTTCCCGGGTGCTGTCAGCTGGGGACCTGCAGCTCTGAAGTCAGGGCCATACGCTGTTTCTGCAGTGAGAATGTAGGACAAGGAGAATTTGCTGAAAAGTGACAAATCCCATGAAGAGTTGTACAAAAAGGGTCAGATGCTTTTAAACAGAATGCTGCAGCCGAGTTCCCATCCAGAAGAAAACATCTCATCACCTTTATTCACCCTTAACCTCTGTTGCTGTGGTGTGTCATAATGCCACTTTGAAAATGATCTCTTAATCTTCAGCAAATGAGGCGCAGCAAGAAATGTCTTTTGTAGTGTAAATGCTTGTTGGAAACAGCACCCAAAACCTTTCTGAGCGACTTTCTGAGCACTGAAACTCAGGAGAGTTTTGGTCTCAAACCACTTACTTTTATAGGGTAGCCACAACACTTCTTAAAGCTCTCGAAAGCTGTTTTATTATGAAGCTCTTATTACAAAGCTCACTCCTGCACCATGCTTGACCTTATTGGTAATAATTATAAACCATGCATTTAACCCGTTAGTGGAAAAGAACTGTAGGGTAACTATTACATTCTTTTCATTACATTTCTTACGGGCTGCTTTTAGACTACGTAAAGTTGCAAAATTGCCTGCTCAGGAACTACAGCAAGAAATTGTAGAGTTCTTGTACAGGAATTTAATCAGCCTCTCCCAGGTAACGCTGCATTACACTTTTGAGTGACATACGGCTGCTTGGCCCTGTGGCCATCCAGAACCTGTCCCATTTAGTGGATGTTGTGCCTCAAAACCAACCAACAGGCAAAACTGCGTCCCTCACACCTGCCTCAAACCAGATGTGGACGTGGGCATTAAGGTTGAGGAAGAGGCCCCAAATATATTCCCTGACCTGCCCCTGTGCCCCCCACCTCCTTCCCCACATGGGCAATCTCAAAAGGGCTTTGGCCCTGCAGCTCCTGGAAATGGCACATGAATACCCTGCAGTGGGTCCCTGACTGCTCCGGAAGAGTCTGTAAAACAAAATGCAGCCACAGTGGGGAGGAAGAACTGTGTAACCAACACTGCACCCAGTGACCCAGCCTGGCAGTGCCTTCCCTGGGGAGCACAGCCCCTGTCATACCCCAGGAGCGCTGGTTGCTACCCCCCACTTTGCTTTGTTAGAGGAGCCTTTGGAAGAGTCACAAGATGCACCCACAGATGGGTTTGGTCTGTGAATGTGAGATAGACTGTTGGCTTTGTACAGACCTTAATTTCTGAAAGAATCTAATTTGCTTTGTTTGGGGCTGCTGCAGTAGTTTTTGTGAGTAATCTATTTCAATTAAACAAAGTAAACAAAAATGTGGAAAACAAATGTTAACTGGAGCTGATTCCTTCCCAATGCAGTCTGAATTCCAAAGCTTCAGCTTTGGGTCTGCTTCCATATGGTGCCTCGGGGCGTATGAAGGGGGTATGGGAAGATAAAGCCTCCTGACATTATAAAGCCAGCTGATCAGAAGATGTGCTGACTGGCCATTGAGGCACACCCTGATGACCTTGGACCCTGTTGCACTGTGGGCAGAAACGTTAAGCATTTCGAAGGCGTCCCCATGCGCTGTGGCCCTGTCTGCATCTCCCACGTAGCTAAGCCCCTGCTTGGTGGGTTAAGGTCTCCTGAGGCCATGATAGCCACAAGGCCAAAGCACTGCAGGATGGAGCCATGGTGGATGCCCATTTCCATTGCTCTTCTCCACAGAGATACTCCTCAGCTCTGCACTGGATCCTGGACCCTCTGCCCTCATTCACAGGGGAGACACCAGCCCTCTACACTGCTCCAGGCCAGGAAGGGGCAAAAATGAGACAGCAAGGGCCTCAGAAATTCTTAAGGAGACAAGAAAAGCACAGCACTTCAACCAAACAAAAATATTTAATTAACTGTACAAAGTTGTTATTTAAGAGCATACAAGTGAGCTACCTAAGGAGCTACTGATCTTGTTGCTGCACTGCCATCTCGATGCAGTCTCCTGAGTCATGCTCTTCTCCAGCACAGCACCTGTGTGCGGAGCTCAGGTTGTGCTCATCCTTTGGCGGGTCCTGTCCCAGGCAGACCATGTAGCAGACCGTGCTTGCAGGAGAGCACCTTGCAGGATGGCATACTAGCTATGGACCCCATGGGACTAGGGCAACTGGTGGGGCTCCAGGATCAGCTGCAGACAGCTCTGCAGCGGGTTGCAGATTAGTCTGAAGGCAAAAAGGGGTGAGGCTAGAGAAAGCGAGAGATGAGTTAAATTTGTACTTCCTATATCAGAGATACAAAGCTGTGCTACATCCTTGTTCTGTCTATAATTGTCTGATCTGAGTAGATGAAGAAACTCCTGCTGCTTCAAGCTGTCTCTGGCAAGTAGATGAGAATTCAAGGCAGTTGATGAAGAGACAGCACCTTTAGCTCTACAGCTAATGTGTCCTGGTATGCTCCCAGCCAGACTGAACAAGCATGGTGGCTCCTGGAGATGCCCTGTCACCATGGGCTACCTCCACTGGGTTCACAGCTATCTGGAGTGCCTGATGCAAGAGACGTTTTTCTTCATTCTGTCTTTCAAATGGTCCCAGTACAACAGGTGGTCAATCAACTGTTCCAGAAAAGGGCTGAGATCCCAAAGTCCTGAGAGAGGGTGGTGAGAAGTACCTATCTCTCTTTTCCTCAACCTCGCCGAGATGCCCCGCTCCTGTATGGTCACAAATCTGCCCCAGCTGCTTCCATCTTGTCACAGAGGCTGCTCTGTACCCTACAACACTCGTGTTAAGTGCTATCTCTTCCCCTAATATGACACCAAATCTTTTGTGGGGAGAGGAGCAAAAAAATTGCAGAATATTCTGCACCTGAGAAATGCACCCTCAGACCTAGGGATGGTCATTCATGCAGATGGGCTGACAGGGCCTGCTGGCAGATGCAGTGAATCCTTGTCCGATGTGGCTCTCAGAGCTAGTGAAAACACGAGGGAAAAGCAGAAGATCCCATCTGCCGTGATTTCTTTTTCCTGAGTAGGCAGCACTGTAGGGACACGGGGCAGTATACATTCTCCCCTCTGCAAATGCTACTGTACTCTGATGTAATGGCCTAGCTGCCAGAGCTCACCCAAAGTACTAGCCAGCACATTTCCTATGCAAACTGATGTGCTCCATATTTTGTGACCTGTGTTGTACCTTCCTGCCAATAGCCCATTTATTCTGTTTCAGCAATCCTTCTTGGGCTGCTTCTGAGGGACACAGGGAAGCATGGGGCTGATAACCCAGAAGAAACAACACAGGTTCTTCAGTGGCCTTAACAGCGAGAGACACCAAGGCAGAGGACTGGCTCTCAGGCTTTGGCAGGCACCTGTGGATCCCTGGCCCTGTCTTCACAGCCCCACTGGTGGTACTGCCTCACCTGAGATCTTGTGCAGCTCACTGTGCAATTGCCAAAGGGCCAAATCACTCCTAGAGGCACCCTTGTCCTTCACAGGGATGCGTGTAGCCTTGACCTTCAGCCAGCACTGCTTGCCACCTCGCATGAATCTGATGTATGCTGACTGCAACAGTATCTTCTTACTGCTGAGTCTGTATTTCCAACAGCCAAGCCACCAGGACAGGTTTGGTCCTAGAAGATGGTGACTGAGGCCGTGATGCCTTTTGGGTCCCAGATCACACAGAGCTCAGCTGCTGAGAAATATTCGCTAGAGAAGACACTTTCTCTCCATTGACTAGAGAGGGAAACTGGGGATATGTGATTCGTCAGATGGGGCTAGACACCATGAACAGCCTTTCTACCATCTCTTATTCCTTTCTGAAGACTTCTATGTTTATCTAGTTTGGAGAAAAGGAGGCTGAGGGGTGACCTCATGGCTCTCCACAGCTCCCTGAGGATGGGAAGAGGAGAGGTAGGTGCTGAGCTCTTCTCCCGGGTATCCAGTGACAGGATGCGTGGGAATGGTTCAAAGCTGCACCAGGGGAGGTTTAGACTGGACATTAGGAAGCATTTCTTTACAGAGGAGGTGGTCAAACACTCAAACAGGCTTCCTAGAGAGGTGGTCAATGCCCCAAGCCTGTTAGTGTTTAAGAGACATTTGGATGATGCCCTTAATAACATGCTTTAACTTTTGGTCAGCCCTGAATTGATCAGGCAGTTGGATTAGATGACCACTGTGGTCCCTTCCAATTGAAATAGTCCTATTCTATTCTATTCTAGGATTACACCTCTTTTTTCCTCTGCTCACCAATTGTCTAAAGGCAGAGCTAGCCCATGAACACTTTTGATTTTTTTTCCTTGAACCAGTATCTTTCCTAAATAAAGTATATATTCAAGGAGCACTTTGTTCTATTTTATAGATAAGTTGCCTGAAGCATGCATTCAAATGAGAGAAATGTCAACCACATCTACTTGTTTTTCGACATGCTAGGTGTACACCCATGGCTTAGCTTAAGGAAAACTCCATAATGTCAATAGATAAATGCATACATACAAGAGACACAAATGCTGCAATGTTGAAAAGAACTGATACCATTTTTCATTTACCTGGGACAAACCTTGCCTTCTTATTAAAGCAACCCTCTAATGCATTGTCAGTGCTTAGAGTTAGAATATGCTTATTAAAATGAACCAACACATACAGCAAACAAAACAGCTGAGCTGTATTAGGGAAACCTATGGTAGAAAAAACAAGCGGCTGGCAAACAATGCTTCACGGAGTCTAAGCAGACTTTCAACCTTCGGAATAGATATTTTGTAATATTATCTTATTTTGCAAATCTACTAAATCACAACAAAGAAAGTTAAAATCAATGCTTCTTTAGACATAGCAATGAACATAATCTAAATTTTTAACTATGACATGAAAGTGAAATTGAGTAATAAGGCATCAAAGTGCAACACTGACAAGGGTGTGAAATCTCCGTTTTAAAGTAATTTTGTGCTTGTTTTCTACCAGCTGTCAGGTTTTATATGGACAAACAAGTTTCATATATAGAAACTCTTCCCAAACTCAAAAACAACATTTCTACTGTTCCTTTTGTTTTTCCAATATTTTCTGGAGCATTTCTTCCCCACTAGAAACAGAAACATTAAATGTCACAAATCCCTGTAATGAGGCAGTCCACAATAAACATTGTTCACATATTTTAAAATTATGCTTGATTTATTACGCCCAAAATATATGTATAGGAGTTTTTTTCCAAATCAATTTTGTCTTCTTTTTTTTTTTTTTTCTTTTTCCTCTGCAGAGTTTTGTAATATACTGAACAGAGATGATGTTCAACAATATGCATTAAACATTTGCCTGACAGTCTGATGACTCGGACACATTATCTGGGCTCTTCTCAGTACCTCTGTCCTCTCAGCTACAGTCTCCTCAAATATTGATACTGCTCTTCATACACAGAAATATTCGTGTTTTAAATACTCTCCAATCCAGAATGTCCTTGGATTTTATAGGGTGTATTTTCTATTCCCTACTTCAGGCAGTTGTGAAAAATGTGATGTAAATCATCTGTGGCACAGCCTTCACAGTCCTCAGATGGTGCTTAATGATACCATTGCACAGCAGCTCATAAAACTGGGCACATAAATGTTTTTATGGCTATGGACTTGTACGGGCTCAGTTCCATATTTCTTCCCGAATTTCTGCTGAATTAGCTTCTGATGTTGCTTTCCATCCTATTGCACATCTGGCAAGAGGTCTGGGCTAAAAGCAGGTAAGGCTTCAAGCCATTTATTCCTTCAGGGTTGTCGACCCCTGGAGAAACATTACTCATCTGTTGAGAAAGCCTAAATAAGAAATACAAGTAAGGCCTCACTTGTTGTCTTGCTTAAATGTTGTTCTTCATGTGAAGAAGGAGCTCTTTTAAGCATTAATTTTAGAAGATTTAAGATGTAGCTGCAAAAGATTCCCCTCAGACAATCTCAAGTTGTTATCCT
>NW_010100052.1:8846-14459 GCF_000699245.1 Pterocles gutturalis | reverse complement strand
AGCAAACACACTACCAACAGAGCTGTCATAGCCTGCTCTGAGAAGTCAATCTTTAAGCCACTCTCTCTCCATATTTTAAAGTAGTCTTATGCAACCTGACCTGTCAAGTGTGAACAGGCCAAAATGTAGGAAAGGAATACCAGGGGAAAGGATTAAAAAGGACTGTGGCAAGAAGATATGTTCAATATATTTATCAATGATCTGGATGCAGGATTTGAATACACCATTAACAAGTTTGCTGATGATACCAAACTGGGAGGTGCCATTGACTTGAGGGACAAGAAGCCTTGCAGAGAGATCTAGATGGAATGGAGCATTGGGCTATGATTAATGGGATGAAATTTTACAAGTCAAAATGCCAGATTCTGGAACTAGGATGGAGTAACGCCAGGCCCAAGTATAAATTGTGAGAGGAGTGAGTGGCTGGAGAGCAGCCCTGCAGAAGAGATCTGGGGGTGCTGGTCTACAGCAGGCTCAACGTGCACCAGCAGCGTGCCCTGGCAGCCAGGAGGGCAAACCACATGCTGGGGTGCATCAAACACAGCATAGCCAGTCAGTCACAAGAGGTGATTCTCCTGCTGTATTCAGCATTGGTGCAGCACCTTGAGTACTGTGTGCAGTTCTGTGCCCCACAGTTTAAGAAGGATGTGAAGGTCCTTGAGTGTATCCGAGAAGGGCAACAAAGCTGGTGAAAGGGCTGGAAGGAATGTCCTATGAGGAGCAGGTGAGGACTTTGGGCTTGTCTAGTTTGGAGAAAAAGAGGCTGAGGGGTGACTTCAATGCTCTCCACAGCTTCTTGAGGAGGGGAAGAGGAGAGGGAGGTGCTGAGCTCTTCTCCCTGGTATCCAGTGACAGGACGCATGGGAATGGTTCAAAACTGCACCAGGGGAGGTTTAGACTGGACATAAGGAAGCATTTCTTTACAGAGAAGGTGGTCAAACACTCGAACAGGCTTTCTAGAGCAGTGGTTGATGTGCCAAGCTTGTCAGTGTTTAAGAGGCATCTGGACAATGCTCTTCATAACATGTTTTAAGTTTGTCAGCCCTGAATTGGTCTAGGCAGTTGGACTAGATTATCACTGTAGGTCCCTTCCAACTGACATAGCGTAGTCTAGTCTATGATGCTGGGAGAAGAACATCCAGGAGCACTCACATGGCTTTGGCTAAAGGGCCTTGTAAGAGAAAAGGTTGGTATTTTGGCAGCAAACTTTTGGGATAGGGCACCAGGAAGAGAAGAGGTACAGGCTGGAGAATTGTTGTGGTAGGTAAAAGAAAAGTTGTTGATGATGTGTTACTTGCAGTAGCAGGAGAGAGGGGAGGTAGACGCTGAAGTGAAGTAAGAAGAATTTGAGAACTGGTCCTGAGGGTATTGCAAAATGGAAGAAAGGAGTAGACATGACAGGAGTATTTATTAGACAAGCCTGATGACACTGATCATTGTGATCATTGTCTATGCCCTCCCCATGCACAGACAAGGACGCTCCCAACGCCTTCTTCCTGGGCAAGCAACTACTAACAGCGCGATGGTGCACATTTAACATATGCTTGCAGTAGCAGGTTAGCTGTTCTTTCTGTTGAGTAATCACTGTTCAGCCACATCTAAAACTGGTTTATTCCAGGATAAATGTTTTCTGTTGGGTGGCTGCTGCACTGTAGACAGCTAACAGTCCATGGGAGTCTAGTGGTAGTCAGGTGGTCAGCTGAAGAACCTCATGACCCACCTGGTTACTTAAATTGTCTTACTGTAAATTTAGTTGTGATTTCTGACTAAATGTCCCTGCATTCCTACTGCCTGGAGTCTTCTGGGCAACACTTATACCAAATTTAGACCAGCAGTCTGACTCACGTTCTTTCTGCCCTTCCCAGCTGTTCATTCATTATCATAGACCATCTCTCTTGACAGGGATCTGGCACATCACATCACAATTTTTTCTGTGGTTCCCTCAGCTTCATTAGTCTAATATCTATCTATGAGCTGCTTTCCTGAAAACAAAAGGATTGTAGTTAATACTATCTCAAGAAAGCAAGCTTTTTAAAAATATTTTGCCTTCTTTTAATAAAGGAGATATACCATGTTTTCTTGTCCAAAAGTGTTGACAGTAAGTGTAGTTTAATGATTTTATTTAAAAATATGTGCACACATAAAGACACTTTTATCTGCAAATGCGTACCTTCTATTGACTATTTCCATGTTGATAAGTAAGACCCTCTGTATCGTGTCAGACCAAAGGTCCTTCAGTAATGTGTTAAGTTCACTGTCTTGTCTTTCGGGAATAGACCAGCAGAACTCACAAAACCAATTACAGCTGAAGAATGGTTCAAAAATCTATCACTTCTCAGCTACAGCATCTCAGTTAAAAGCTGAGCTCAGGTGAAGAGGCTTAACACCTACTTATGTGTCCAACAGGAGTGCCAACTGGAGACACGAGCAGGCATGCAGAGAATTAATGGGAGATCAACAGCTTGATCACAAAGGGAATGTCTGCACAGCTATCCTAGTCAGAAAGAACATAGGATATACCTCCACGTTAGTATTTGGGAAACAGAAATGTAGAAAGAAATTTGGAGAGCATTCTAGTAATCTTTGTGTGCAAACGGGAAGCTAGAAAATGGAAATAATATTTTCATAGTGTTTTCCTATACTATGCTGGTAAAACAGCTACTAGAATGCTATGTCCAAAGGGATAAAGATCCAAAAAGCTATAGATGAAAACTACAAAAATTGTTATAGATTGCTTAATCATCCTAAAAGAATGTTCTATTCAAATGATCAAAGATTAAAGGCCCCTTGATCACAACTTATAAATGCCAAATTTAGCTGTTGAAGGTGTAATGAGATTCAGTGGATGGGAGATGAAGCTAAACTAATTCAGACCATAAATAATGCTCTCATTAGTTATCTGCATGTATACTAACTGTTGAAGTAATCTATCAATGATTGCCCATCACTAAAAAGAATTAAATCAACATTGGCTTTTTATTTGATAGTCATGCTTTAATTCAGCAACATCTATTGGGCTTGAAGCAAATTAATTAATGCATGTCCAGTGACCTGTGTTACTCAAAAGGCTGGAGTAAATAATTGTAAAGCCTGTATTAATCACCGGGTTCTTTATCCACTGCAAATAACAACCTCATAGCTTGGTTATGTATTGCAAGGCTTATGTCTTGATTTGTTTAGCCTAATCACAATATCAAGATATCCTTTGCAGAGGGGATCTCCTTCCTCTTGCAGCCAGCAACAACCCTAAAATTGACCACTGGAACACATTCCATCCTCTAAATTGGATTGCCACCTTTGTCAACAAGGCCTCACAGAGGTCACACTGGGATCAGACAGGGACATTTTCACTGGCACTGTTGTCCAAAAGGATTACAAAAAAGGTGACATTATTCAGGCCTGTAACTATATCCTACTGAGAGATATCCCATGACGGTTTTATTACTGCTGCACCTTTTAAAATGCAGTGCAGTGCAGCCTGGGGATGATGTGCTCATTTGTCAAGATAATATACATCTAAGTGTGCCTCCTGCTAAGCTCACAGTCAGGCATTTCCAAAGCCTAATCATCACTTTGCCTTATTTGTGGCTGGGGGTGATTCACTTAACCTCTCTCTGACTGTGTGTCAAATGACAATAATAATTTGCTTTCTAGGGGCTTGGGAGCATTAGGTAGCATTAGGTAGTGCGCCGTAACTTGAAGTTACATCTCAGCACTTCAGAGAGATCAGCATAGTGACCTGTCTTTCACCTATATAGGTGATGACTGTGTGTCATCCAAGACAGCTCGGCTTTAGTCTGAGGAAGGGACATTTCTTGGCAGTGAAGGTATATCCTGCACCAAACGATACACTGAAGCTCTGGGAATTGGACAAAAGCATTGGCATGGCTCACCACATGATGTGTGGTGAGCCACCGTACCGTAGTGTTCATATGGACTACTCTCAGCAATAAGATTTCACCCAACACTTTTATTACAGTTTGCTCTTTCATTAGTTACTTGCTGGCAGCTACTGGCCTCACTTCTGGCACATATAGGTAATAAGAATTGTATTTTCAGGGAGAAGACTGTTTCAATTTGCTGCGAGTTTTAGCCAAATGACAGGCTATTTTGCATTTGGTGCAATGTGGGGTTTTTTTCTCCTGCTAATTAAAGTCACATCATGCATTGGCCTAGCTTAAGGTCTATGGTGTACAGATTTGCTCAAAGATTTCTCTTTTGTAAAGCCTTTATGCTGGTTTTTTGCTACCATTAAGGGCTGATGCTTTGTGAATCTTTTGCATATGAAATTGTGCCAAATGGCAGTCATGGAAGTCACCACTAACTGTGGAGAGCCAGACAATGGACACAGCTCCTTCTCCAGCTCCAGGTTATGTCAGCTAGAAGGACATTATGGCTCTCCTGACAGATGCTGTCCTTCCCCTCCAGCTGTTAGCTGAGCTGCTTGCAGAATTGTTCCTTACCTACATGGAGCTAAATGTGACAGGTCAGAAAAGGGTTACTGTTCAAAGTAACCCAGCTCACTTTGATGGGTGTATAAGGCAGCTCAGGAGCAGATTAGAAGGGGCAGTAAACTGCAACATGGATGGCCCAGGAAAGGAGAGGAGAGGTTTTTGTCTGAAGACAACAGCTTCTCCTAGCATAGCCAGATCTTGGAGTGAACATGTGCCCTGGTCTTAGTTTTGCTTGATTTCTCATCTTTCTAAAATAAGGAGCACAATATGAAATAGGATTTTCCTCTGTCAGCTTCTACTTATCCCAATCTCATCTGCATATCTCCCCATTGAAGTTGAATTTTAATTCGCCCATCGAGCACTCTAAAAGCTCCCTTCTTTGTTTTTATTCACTCCCCACTCATTTCTAAAGACACTGGCCTTGACCATATTGTGACTTCTGCTATGCAGCAGTACCACTCTAATTACTGCTTGAACTCATTCCTGACCTTTATGTTGAAAGAAGCTGGAGGTATTTTCTTATTTCCATTCTTCAGGTCTGTTTATGAAAAATTCACCTTCTGCAAAAGACTAAGAGTTTGAAAGTCATAATAAGTCACAAAAACTTAATTTAATAGATTGCACTTAAGTGATTTGTTGCTATGGCCAATGTATTCACTTTTTTCATGCTACCTCCAGCTACCAATGCCAGCTTGGTGTTGAATGCAACTTGGAGGATGGGGAATGCGTAACTACTTAAGTGGGGTAAAATAAGAAGTATGTATCTGGATCCTTATGTTTAGGCTTCAAATGAAGTTTGTATTTTCTTACTTATTGCTATTACAATATGTTGCTGATGATTAGATTTCCTTAGAAATCTGTCATTCTGAAGTACTCACAGTATTTTTTTGTCTTTGAGTTTATCTTCTTCAGCAGTGGCAATGATTAATCTGATTCTCTTGGCATGCAGTTTTAAATCCAGTGACTTCAGCAGAATGAAACTATAACCTTAGCAAACGGAAATCTATTGCCTTGTCAGTGCAGAGTACCTTTATATGTGCTGAAGGGCTGAACGCTCAGCAAACTCTCCTAAAATGATTTTATGAGCACACCTGCTATCTCCTTGGTAGTCAGTTTGATTTCTGGTAGTGTAGGTAAATTTAGATTTAATTTCACAGGG
>NW_010100052.1:377-8815 GCF_000699245.1 Pterocles gutturalis | reverse complement strand
CCTGCTGAAAGACCCTAAGGGAGGTTTCATTCTGCACAGCCATTTCACCCCTTTCTGTTCCACAGCTGGAAAAAAGTTTCCCAAGGGATCTTTTATTTGTCCCTTAGGAAACCTGGAATTGCCTCAAGACCAAATCAGTATTAGAATTACTTGGCAGCTAAAATCTAGTTTGTGATAATAGCCTGTCCATTGGAGATGCTGTAACAGCAGAGATACTGCACCTTGCCACTGTCAAAACTCTCCTTATAACAGAGGTGTTGACTAATTAATTGGCTTCTTCTGCCTTCATTTTGTTCTCCTTTTTCAGACATTTATTTCATTTGGATTCCTAATATATTAGGATATTCATTATGTGTAGGAGTTTTGCTTTTCTTTTTCAAGTAACTGGCAAAGAATTAGGGCCATTGATTTCTGTAGCTTGTGTAAGCAGGTATCATCTTTCTGTCAATTCACAAAAATAGCAACTTCAGTACAAAGTTCAGTCCAGACTGTCACCTTTGTAGAAAAAAAAATGTACTCTGGTTACAGTGAAGACCTCTACTATAACTCTCTGTGGGGCTTTTCCCTTATTAACATAATTGATTTCAAAATAATGCCTTAGAAGATATAAGAAAACTAAGAATCAGTCAAAACAAAATCTTATAGAATGGAGATCCTCTTTTCAGGAACAAGAAAATCATGTTGACTTCAGTTAGGGAAGTGGTGAAGTGAGAAGACAGTGTCTTAGGAAGAAGTTAATCATTACACTGAGGCCTGCTTTATTTAGGAGTCTCTATCAATTTAAAACTGAAAAATTATGCAGAATATACTATAATTTTCCTTGTGCTATATTTTCAAATGCCTAAGTCTTCTGAAATAAAAGGATGCAACAAACAGTAATCAACACCCATCTCTGACATACTGAGCACACCTAGTAAACAGATTAAGCATTGTGCTGTAGCATCATCATTTTCAAAGAAAGGAGGATGGGTATGTAACTGCAGCACAGTTTAGCCTTCGGACCACTGCAAACTCTCTCCTTCCACAGCCCACTGGTCACCACTGGGACTATGCAGCAGCCTAACCCTTTGAACGTGAGGAAATATTTACGCTGTATTGGGTCTGGCTGAGACTGAGTTAATTTTCCCCATAGCAGCCCTCATAGTGCTGTCTACTGTGTTGGTAGCTAGAGAGGTGCTGATAACACAGCAGTGTTCTGGCTGCTGCTGAGCAGCGCTCACACAGCACCAAGGCTGTCTCCCCAACACTCCCCCCTCACCAGTAGGCTGGGGGTGGGCAAGATCTTGGGAGGGGACACAGCCAGGACAGCTGACCCAGACTAACCAAGGGGATATTCCGTAGCATATGATGTCTGCTCAACACTAAATGCTAAGAGAAAGGAGTAGGAAGGGGGGGCATTTGTTGTTTACAACGCTTGTCTCCCAGAGCAACCACTACACATACTGAAGCCCTGCTTCCCAGGAAGTGGCTGGGCATCACCTGCTGATGGGAAGTAGAGAATAAATCTTTTGTTTTCCTTTCCTTTTGCACAGGGCTTTGGCTTTTGCTTTTGCTTTATTAAACTGCCTTTATCTTGACCCACAAGGTCTTTTTCCATCTTATTTTCTCCCCTCCCTGTCCTGCCGAGGAGCGAGTAGCAGCTTGGGGGGCACCCAAGTGGGTTAACCCACCTTTAATAGATTTAATGGCTTACAGCCTCAGTCCACAAAGACTCGCATATGTTTTTCTCTATGAGAAATCCCACTGAAACCTTCATAAAGTTGGGTGTGAACTTTTCTGAGAACTAGGCTTTAAAAGCCTCTTTGTCCTTCTGAGTAGCCATCACTAATCACAAATCAAATTGTTTTGAGAGAAGCAAGGCAAAGGAAACTGGTTTCCTGTGATTTTTCTGCCATACAGGTGCTGTTGGTTTGGGGTTCTCTACGGTAACTGACAGGCCTGTAGCCAAACAGGATAGAGAACTGGCTTTTTTGTGGTGCACTCTTTCTTTTCATAGGGTACTAATTGGGAGCTCTTTTCTACTGATTTTTATGAAACGTTTAGGAACAGATTTACTTAGGATGAAACTGACCAACGGGCTCAAAAGGTACTCTGAAAATCTCCTGTGGGCTGATGCACAAAGGGTAGGATTACAGAAAACCTTACTTCATTTAAATGCTATCGTTTGTTGGTCATGTGTTTTACTTTAAATCTCCCTAAAATACTCTAAAGGCTACTATAATGGGTTATATCCGTAACCTGTTATGATTTATTTTAGTGGGGTTTTGATTAAGCTTGCAAGAAACAGGAGAGAATCACTTGGCAGAGAATTCTCTGCCACATTTCTCTCTTTTCTTCTCACCCTTGAAATACATTCTTTCCCCTCTATTGATATGACTCTTGTGAATGGAAAGCCTTAAGTTTTACCCTTCATATGAGACTATCCGATGAACCTACTGTGTCATGCAAGAGTCAAGTGAAATAGCATAAAAGCCAGTTTACATTTTACTGAAAGTGAATATTCAGGAAGGACAGCATACAAAGAAATGGAAAAAGCCCACACAGGGCCTGACCATGAATTGGTATAAATCAATTCAGTGGTCATGTGCTGGATGAAGCCTTCTGTTTCAGCACACCACAGAGTTGCTATAATGCAGCACACAGCAGACTGTGTTGAAAACACCGGGCTCATTTAACACTCTGACAGATTTTGTCAGACATCAAGTGCTTGACTCTTGACCACTGCATATGAAGCTAGCTTTGGAGAGAAAGGAGGTTTAAAAAGGTTTTTCAGCACCAGACACTTAGTTGAATTAGAAACCACAGTAACTATTAAAAGACACTGGATAACTGCTGTTTACTTACATTAAAATGGGTTTATAGAATGTATTTTTAGGAATACCTGAAGTAAATGGTTAGAATCTTCTTATTCTAAATAAATTTAAATAGGCTACATAAAAAGGCTTTCCATCTTTTGCAAGTGTAGAATAACCTTCTATGAAAGAAGCTAATTCTCAGCTGCTGTTTTAACATTTTACATTTCTCCCAACCATCCCTAGCAATATGTTTTGACAAACTGAATTTTTATTTTAATGTGTTCTCCATTTCTAATATTAACTGTTGCCTTATACTGTTGTCATTATTGCGCAGTACTGCAACTTGTGAAATACCTGAATGTCTCCACTTGGATGAAGCTGAAAACAGGAAAATACTTTGTCACCTTCCATCCTACTTGCTACTTATGCACTGCATATTCCAAGAATTCTTTGAAGCTGTTGAGAACTTTGTCAATGGCATGGATTTGCTGTCATTTTACTGAAATCCCCAAAAGTAAACTTAGTAGACTACTGACTGAGACCACAGAAATGTTCCCAGTTTCTGCCTACGTTGCTAAGCAGCAATTTTAAGGTCCTATCTCAGATAGTTTTCGCAGGAACTCTTTGAAACTGTCTACAAATACAACTGAAGGATGGTCTGAGGTGGTAATCTGGGATCAAAGCCTTGGCAGAGACCCATCTCTAAGCTAGCCACTGACCTTTGTTTCTAACTTGACAATCATTTTTTTGCCTGCTGGCAAAGTCCCTAGTTACTATTCAGGCGAGACTACCTGGAGCTAAATAAAACCCCAAAATGATAAGTACACATTCCATAAGAGACACAGGATTTTCCTTTGATTCCTGAAGAGGCCTTCCAGTGCCTATGTGAGAAAGAAGAAAGAATGACATGAGATTCTGGGTAAACCTGAAACACCAGTTAGACTAATCTTCATGACTACAACTGTGAAGCAAGAGCCTAACTACTAAGGCAGAACAACTTGTTCCACTGAACATTGTTAAGACATGTAGCTTGGTGAGAGAGGAGTAAAAAGGTTCAGCTGTAAACCCAAGCTTGTATCGTCACCTTATGCTAGTTACCTGAAGGCAACCAGAAGCAACTGAGGAGCTTACATCTAGGACTGGATACTGTTGGTATTATTCTTATTTATTATTCCTATGGGTAAAATAAGTGGTTATAAGTGTCACCAGTGATGCTGGGCACTAGGAGGTGAAAATACTTAGGGAGGAGCATAAAGAGGCATTGACTGGTCAGGGCTCTAACAGAGCTAGGGAGAAGAGGGAGAAAAAAATTTATATGATGAAATTTATTTAAGCAGTGATTCAAAAGACATGTTTATGGTATATGGAACATAAAGAGAAGCTTGCAAAATTGAAGGAGAATAAGAAGGCTTTGGAGTGAAGTATGAACTTAAGGAGACAAAGGAGGTGAAGCAGCAGCATCCTATGCATTGCAGATTAACTGCAGGGCTAATGGGAGAGAGAATTAACCATTCGATGATTCTATTTGGAGAAATTCTTGAGAGAAATGGTTGGACCAAGCAGGGGAGAGTTTGAGGTAATCTTGTATCAAAACAGAAATAACTTAGGATTAGAAGAAAAAAGGGTAGGATATCTTGCCTTGAATGGAAGCAAAAGAATGAGAAGGGCGGAAATACTGAAGGAATAATTGCCCAAAGGCTGTACTTGGTGATGTCCAATTAAGCAGTGGATAGGGAATTGCCAGACGTAGCAGGGTCAGCATGGGTATGAAAAACATCCTGAACTGTATCTACACCCAACAGAGCTTTTTCAGTGAGACTGGGATGTACAACACTACCCAACACCAGTTGTATACTTACAGCATTTTCATAAAATCTTCATACAGTAAAGAAAAATAGGGGATAATCTTGAGGGGGACTGAGCAAAGAACCTCCAGTTCTTGTACATTATTTGAATTATCTGGAAATATTCCAGCAGGCAGAAACAGTCAGTTTCATTGCTGCTATTCTTCCCACAACTGGTAGCTCAAAGTCTGGATGCTCAGCTAATCTGATTTTTTTTTATATTTTTGACAATATCAAGTGCTTCAAGGCAACTATTATCACTTTCTGTTCTGGAACATAAGGAGTTGATTAATTCATTCAAAACTGACCATAAGCAAAATAGAAAAAGCTTGTAGAAACTAGTGCTGACCTCCAAGTACTGAGGAAAGCAAAGCAGCCTGGGTAGCTGAATATGTTATGCAATGTAGAGACTTTCTGAATCCTTGGCACACATGAAAGCCTTGTAATACAGGTTTTCTGAAAGAAGTCAACTATGTTTCCTATCTAGCTGAGAGGAAAAATGCTTTAAACAAGCATGTTCAAAGTGCTCCTTGGAATAACTGTAGTTTGCATGTTGGAATACTACCTAAGTACTTGCTGGACAAGAACCAGGAGACCTTTTATAGTATGCGTAAAACATTAACAAAGCAAGATTACACATTTGGTATTGCCATAGAGTTCCTTGAGGTGGACATGTAGTAAATCTCCCACAGACTTGAAGCAAAACTCCCACAGGTATAGTAAAGCTCCCATAGATTTGAATGCAGACTGGAGACTAGTAGGTGGTAGAGGAGCAAATTTCAGTTTAAAAAGAGAATTCAAGAAGCATGTCCCTGAAAATATATGATTACATGACAGGTCAGCACAAGTTGTGCATATATGCATGGATCTGTGTTTGTAAATGTGCAAGCTTTTATAAAACTTGGAAGAGAGGGCTAAAGCCTTTTGAGAAGTCAACCAGGTCTTGACTTTTAAAGTAGCAGTAGACTTTTCATCCTCTATTGGGAAGATTACCAGCTCAGGTTTTATTTATACACACAGGACTTAGTTCAACATACAGTACCACTGACTACAAGTTTTTGGTACTCTGGAATTAAAAAATGAAGATAACCTAAGGCAGTAACTTTAATTCCTTCATATGATACTCAGAGCATGAGAGTGAGCTATAAAATGATCAGAGAACAGCCTCCCCAGGCAGGATTCCTTCCAATCTCCATCCCTCTACTGCTGCCAGAGATAGTATCTGGCCACTTTGCCATCATCCCGTGTCTCCTGCAGAGAGAAAATTTCCCCTCTGTTGCCATAAAAAAAGGCAGAATTCAGGGTGGCTTATTTTGGACTTTTCTGCCCCTACATGTCAGGATAAACAGTTGTCTGCAAAGGACAGACTAATCTGATAATGGCACTGAAACTCCTTTCTCAACCTACCCCTAAAACCCACTTCTCAACTCACTGCCAATGGCAACAGAAGCACCAGTTGGCTATATTCCATATTCCCACTGCACATACACACAAGCACTCATACATGTCCTGTAACAGTCATCCTGCAACCTCTGCACAAACTGGCTGGCCTTGTGTCCTCCACACACACCTTCTGAGCCTACACATCTCTGCCTCTCAGGTGCTCTCACACCACTGAGAGAGTAACTAGTCTGCCTCTGAAAGTACGGGGAGCAGGAGAAGGACTTGGGACCATGGCAGTCCAATTTGGGCAATGAATAAAAAAAAAAGCAATAAAGCTAAGGACAGTTTTTACTATCATCAGCTATCTCTATATTAGTAAGTACAACAGAGGAGCTACTGATTCATTACCACATGGAATATTTAATTATAAGTATGCTACCTGAAAGAAGTTTGGCCTATGCCAACTAGTAATTTTCTACATGGTTCCTGGATATAGGGCATTGGTCCAATTTTAAGGAGGAGTCTGGTCAAAGTGACCTTCTGAAGCCAACATTTCTATGGATGTTTCAGGAGATAGGGTGCGCTAAAATCATATCCAATGGGCAGCTAGGATGTAGCCACTCCGTTTCAGGGTAAAAGGCAGCCCCCATGTGAGGGGCTGTATAGATGTAGCTATTGAGGAGGATACTGTTAAGTACAAAAAATACTGTTTAGTTCTTGATTGCAGGCAAGCACTACCAAACCAGTATAAAGAGGCTCTTAGCTGCAAGGGGTAGATCATCCAGACTGCAGGCAGGGATCTCTGCCTGGAGGTGCTCTTTGCTCTTCCAGCCGTGGCATTCTTAAGATGCCAAGAAAGTCTTCTAGAACTGAGACAGTGCAGATGGACAGGAAATTTAGCTTTGGACAAAGCATGCTGTAGAATCCAGCCAGAATGGCTGTAAAAGGGAGAACTGAATATGACATAATATGGAAGATGAGCCTCACTGCAGGAAGAGCTATTTTGAAATACCTGCAGTGATCATAATTACCATAATGAGGCAGCTATTAAAAAGTTGGCACTAAGTATCGTTGTAGTTATCAGTAGATTCAGAAAGTAACACTAAACTATTACATCATGGCTACGTCTTGTACTAATTAAAAAATTCGATTTTGCTTGAGAAGGCAAGAAAGGAATTGAAGGGAAGAAAAATCCCCAAGTACAACAGCCTGTCTGTGACCTTGTTTTTTTACAGTATGATCACAGTTCCTTATATGTAAGTAAAATAATCTTCTGCCTCAAGGTGTTACAATTTAAAGGAATTCTTTAAACACTGCTATGGGAAAAATAAAATTAGGGGAAGCTTAAACACATACCCTTGGTGCATCAGCCCCATAATGTTACTTGGGACAGCAATTTCTTCCAACAATAGCCCACCCAGCTTTTGCTTGTTCAGCTTTCTCATCCTTTTCATGTTGCCCAGGACAGGTTCGGCATCTCTTAGGGAACAGAGGTTATTAAATGAATATCCACCACCAGCTAGGAAGCAATTCCCAAGCCACAGCTCCTCCTAATCTTCTGTTTAGCATCTCTCAGGCCCTACAGCCCTTTTCCCCTGCTGAGTTGGTAAACAGCTCTGGTCATATCCCAAAGCTTTGCCAACAATTTACTCTCGCTTTTGTGCAAAGATGAATCCTTCTGTCTACAAGACTAACTTGCTAGCCCATGTCATTAGGACCTCTGCCACTTGATCACGAGTGTGCTCTTTGCATGAAATAAGTATTTTTGGCTGAAATTTCTTGCCCTGCCTGGGCCTGCTGGGCAGAGATGAGGTTACGGCAGTGACGCTGCAGGTGTGCTCCGGCTGGCCTGTGACTCAGCTCGGTGGCACACAGGTGGTGTCGGGGCGTGTGCCCTCCTGTCCCTTGGGGCTGTCTGTAGAGAAGGTGTAATGCCTCACACCCAGCACACTAAAAGGAGACACAACCAGTAGGCTGTGTTCCCAGACATTTCCCATAAACAGCTGAGGCTGGCTGCCCGTATCTAAACTACTGGAGTGGCATGTGGACAGAGCTCACCTTTCAGAGAGCTCGGAGGGTTATCGCACTGGCAATTAAAAGCAAACACACAAAACCCCTCCTGCCCAACGATGCTGGCACTGCGGCGGGACCCAGTTTTCCCAGGGAATGGCGACACTCGCCTCTCCCAGCAGGAAAACGAGCACCCGTCAGACTCCTGGGACTGGTTTTCCAGCTCGGGTCTCTCTCCACAAGCAGACCTAGTTTTAGGATTTCGGCTGTTCTACGCCAATCCTCCGTATAAGAGAAGTTGTGGATTGATTTTATTCTATATTTTGGTCACTTTTTGGTGGAAGCACCTGGTCGGTTCTGAGACTGAGCTTTTCCCTGGTGACACTTGCAGTCACAGCCCATCATG
>NW_010100052.1:0-241 GCF_000699245.1 Pterocles gutturalis | reverse complement strand
CCCTGCTCGCCAGAGCCGGCTGGGCTGAGTCACTGGGATGACAGCAGCAATTTTCACAAGTATGGAGAGAATCATGTAGTACAACCCCGTGACATCCATTTAATAATTTGCTCTCTTTAATGAAGTTGGATAATTTTTTTTTTTTTTTTTTTTTTTAATTGTCGAACAGGCATCTGTTAAATATTATGAACTTTTCAGTGTTGGTAATGAGCCTGCTGTTAGCTGAAGAAAAACACCTTCT
>NW_010100051.1:0-47781 GCF_000699245.1 Pterocles gutturalis | reverse complement strand
AAGAAACACAAAGTGCCTCGAAAGCGCTTTTATCCGGCGCGTCGGCCTCTGCCAGGTGTCTGTCAGGTGCAGGCAGGAGCTGGCTCCCGCCCTCGTGTGCCTGCGGTGACAAGTCGCTGGAAGTCCTCGGCCGGTCCCCTACCCGGCGCTTTCATCTCAGCCCCGAGTTGTCCCCTCCGCTCCCCGGGCGCTGCCTGTGCGGTGACAGCCGCGCAGAGCCCTTCTGACAGCCAGGCTGGAGTGGGGTTTGAAGCTGAAGTTTCCCCTCCCAAGGGAACGTAATTTCATTTTTATGTATAAGGTGTGTGATTTATTGAAGGAGAGTACTGCAGCGTGTGCGTTTATTTATTTTAAAACTGCAATCGAGTGCCCGATCTTGCCCCCTTTAAAATCAATGCAAGGGTTTCATTGACTCAGAGGGGACAAGATCAATTCCTCCCAGTGTTCTGTATTTTTGTACAATTTGGTATGATAAAATTTACTATAGGACCTCTTTAGGAAACTTTGGAATGGAGACTCTCTGAAGACTCTGAACTTCATCTTATTTCTAATGTCGTATATATAGTGTATATATTTAATTGTCTTTGATCTTTAATGAAATCAGCTTGAGCTGAAGTTCAGTGTAAAGGCTTTTGATTTGAAAAGGTCAATGCAGAGATGCCTTGTGAAGTTGTATTGCTATAGTAAATGTTTCAATTAATTTCCTTTTTTTTTTTTTTTTCTGAGAAAAACAAATAGACCTGTACTGGCGTTTTGAAGTTTTGCCTACAGGAAATGATGGCAAATGCCATACATTGTTCCATAAAATTCAGTTTTGCAGCCTGAAGTGAAATACGCTTGGCAATATTTCTGGAAGGGTAGATCCTTTATTACTGAGCTGTAGATGGCAATGATCTTCAGGTATTTAATAATGATTTGTCAAATTTAAAGTAAAAAGAAGGGAACAGGATACTGCCCTCTGCTTTTTTGCTGGTTTTTCAACTAAACTTAGGGTTGTGGCTTTGTTGTAGCAGACAACTCCTGTCATCTTGAGTTTCAGCATTACATAAAGGGAAGTTTGCATTCATTAGATTGTTTAAAATATGGTATCCTCAAGGTCTGGTTTGATGTCCTGATAGTCTTTTCTTATGGGAGGTAGGGTCTGCATGGAAGGCTTGTTACACCTGCAGGGTTCATGTTGTGGAGGCAGGCTCTTGCACCCTGACCAAGCTTTTGTGACCATCCAGCAAGAGGACAGTCTCTGGTTTTCGTGTCTTTAAATCCTAGTCAAGCTAGGATGTTACAGGGGTGTGTGCACGTAAGGAAATGCTTGATGGGAAAAGTTACTTGAGAGTAATTTTATATGTCAGTGCAAATTTTTAGAGAAGTTGAATTTTCATTATTTTACCGTAAAGTGGCAGGTTTTAAAGAAGTTACTTCCCTAGCCATTTCTGCCAATATCATATAGTAAATAAAAACACATCACATTCTGTCGTTTTCTGGCTTTGATTGAATAGCACTCTGATGAGCATCTTCAGTTCTGTTGTCTGTTTCTGTGTATCTGAATTTGATAGAAAGCAAAGTTACATGTGACCTCAGAATCACATTTTGGCTTTTATGGTTAACAACTGCAGTTTTTTCCTCTTGCTGGGGTTAATGGGTGATTCTGGGCAGGGGGTCTGCTGGGACAGAATGGGTCTGTAAAACTGTTTGCTTGGCCTTTTGACTGACCGCACAGTTTTACCCTGGAAATCAATGCGATGTGCTTGATCCTTACAAGGTTCATTACAGTGAAAGAAAGTCTGAACTAATCTGCTTTTAAAAAAAGCAGCAGGGGAGAATAATCCTCCTTGGAACTGCTGATACAGCTGATTGCTGAGCTGTCCTGGAGACAAGGGGACAGCACCTCTCTCTGTACTAAACAATAGATGGTACAAACCAGCCTAGAATGAGGCTTTTTGAGGCTGATACTGAGGAGCAGAGTTGTATCTGTTTCAGTCTTAAGTTGGTCTTTGACAGCTTAGCTCCTTTGTGGAGACCTGAAGTGATTATTTTTATTTTTTTTTAATTTCAGAAATGGATGTAGATCTGCTGCCTGGGGCTTAAATGCAAATTACACTGTTTTACTAATTAATACCTTTCATTTTAGGTAGTGCTGTGTATAAAATGGGACATACCTTTATGGGCTTTTTTGGTTAGGAAGGAAACTGCTAGTTGTGAAATGTGATGGCAGAGAGCCAAGGTCACTTCTATTAGACTTCCGTCTTGCCCAGATCCGTGGACCGATATGTTAGAATCGCACCAGGGATCTGTTTCTATGAGAATTTTAATTAACCTTAGAAGACAGAGCAGGGCCAACTTCCATGTTGCTATTACGCTTCTGTTTTGCTTCTACACTTTATACTTCAGGGAAGTCATCTTTGCATAGACAGTATTTTCTAATAGCAATGGGTGTTGTTTATCACTTTGGCAAAACTCGGAGGGGGTTGTTTTTCTTTATCCAGTCTTCTGTCCTTCTTTTCCCATAGTGTATCACAGACTTGGTTTACCCAGAGTGCTGAAACCCAGTGTGAGAGGGGCTGGGAATGAACTGGGACTGTTCTGAAAGCTGTCAAAGACCATTCTTCAGAAACGCTTCCAAAATACCGTATGTAGGTGTTTTAAGATACGTGGTACACATCTTCAGCATGAGAGATCTGGAAGTGGTGTTTACCTACCAATACGCGTTTGAAAAACATTTGGGGTGCTATTGATGTCTAGTGGTATGTGACCTTTGAAAGCCAGTTGGTCTCCCCATGCCTCTGTTTTGGCGTGTAAAAAACAATAGCCTGTTTCTAAATGCTTATTTGGGGTTGTTCACATTAAAGGTCCTGTGTAAATGCAGAGTATGGTATTAGGCATTATAAAAGGGTCCGACTGCTGAAACAGCACGCTGGAAGAATGAGAGAAAGGAAATCCAGCAACTGTTAGAGTGGCCACCCCAGGGGACAAAGCAGGAGGCTAAGAGTGGTTTCTAATGGTAGGCACATTACACACAAAGTTGTAATTTATTGGCTCCTCTGTTTCCATTACCACTGTCAACCGCTCTGGGAATTCAGGTTCTGTCAAAGTAAATGGCTCCCTTAGATTGTTGAGGCATTATGGTAAATCTGCCTTCTTTACTGAGTGTGGGGTTGTTTTGTTTTTATTTTTTTAACAATTATTGCAGTTTATCACTTAGAATTTTTTCAGGAGTTCTCAAGACCAAATAGCCAGCTAAGTGCATGCAAGTCTTTAGTAGTTTCCTCCCAAACCAGGCGTCTCCCGCTCCAGGTGCGGGGCTTATTGCTTGCTTGCTTGAAATACAAACTGAGAACAACATTTGCATGAAAAAGAAACAACCTAGAAAAACAAAACATGTCTCTCAGTTTTCCCAGAAGTGAGAACATGGCCAAAGTGACGGATAGGCATGTGGTGTGTTAGCAGATGGGGGTACAGGTAATGGTAGAGAGTAAGATGTGCGGATAAGGAAAATGATGTGTCAGCGTGCTTGAGTGAAGTGATGGATGGGCTGTGCTCCCCTGCGTTGCACTGGATGCTTCTCCCATGTACCAGCTTTCCTGAGCTGTTTTACCATTTCAGGTGGAATGCTGACATTTGCTAGCCCAGGGGAAAGGTTACTACCCTTGGCTTCACAGCAGTTTCGCAAGCAGAGGGAACAGTGCCAATTTGCTATCTAGGCTTTTCAGTTGCTCTGTTTGTAGAAATTCTCCAAAAGAGACATTGAGTCATTACTTTTTATGAGAGTCCTGCGTCATCCTTTTGAGGTTACAGTGGATTCAATGGGGAGTAGACATTCCAGTAATTTTCCACGGCCACATTTCCTTATTGGATATATTGTCTGTCAGGTAAAGATCCCACCCTGGGTTACACAAGAGGAAGCGGATGGAGTCTGGTGTTCATAGGCATTTATATCCATTACAAACAGCAGTGGGTTATGGAGGGGACACACTTTGTCTTGGGCAGAGGAGACTCTTCAAACTGTCTTTTTAGTGATCACATTTGCACAGGTAGGAGTTCTTGTCAGCAGCGCACAGCATGCATAGGCCCATGGACTTACCTTAATTTTGTTCTTTCTCTCTGATTTGTTTGCTTCTGATACTGTAGTTTGGCTGGCCAGTGTCTGAACTTTGTTGTAAAGCCATCCAAATAGTACTGATATTCTGCATGCCAGTCTCTGATCTTGAGGATTTCTTTTTTGGCTAAAAAATACGTTTCAATAACAATTATACTGAAGGGTATTGCAAAAAACATAGCCAGGAGTATTTAAAATCCTAGGAATTAAAGCTATCCTCACAGAAGTGAGTGAGCATAGGAGAGAGGAATGCCAAGGGGCTGGGTCAGATAAATTTGTTATTCACTGAGCTCTTATGCTTTTCAGAAAACCCGCCATTTGCAGGTGTCATCTTTGTGTCCATTATGTTTTCCAAAAATAGAATGTTTTCACCCATCTTTGGATGGTGCTGTTAATTTTTACTTCCACTCTAGAAAAAATGCAGGATGGGCCTGATGTGACTGAAGGGTGCCAGTGTTGACAGTGGACTTTTCCTTTTGGATGGGGATAGCCAGCGAGAGGCTCAAGCACACCAAGAAGAGTCGTGGGGCTGTGGTGGGGACTTCGTGACACCAGCCCCAGACCCTCCCAATATATTGGCTTGTGACAGTGTGGCATGCCTCTGTGGGACTCACTCAGCTGTCAAATGTGAGTGTAAAGTTTAACTCTTGCACATCATCCCTCTGAATGATTCGTGATGAATGCTGGTAACGCTGAGCGTATGACAGCATTCATTATTTGGTAGCTGGTTACTCAAAGAGAAAATGAAGAGACTTGCTAGACTGAGCTCTAAGATCCTGTGCACGTTTTGATTCTGGCACTTTTTGCCCACCCACCTCCCCTAAAATTCTGCTGTTTAGAGAGACAGCAGTGTTGTGGTTGTAAGGCTGAGAAGGAATGGAGAGTGTGGTCCTGTGCAGGACACAGCTGTTGACCTCCAGTGAGCTGCATGAACTTTCTGAGCTTCACATTTCCCAGATGAAAACCTGCCTACTCATCCACCCTCACAGGCTTTGCAGTCTTCAGAGGGAAGCTGCCCTGCAAATGCAGAGTTATTACTAGAGAGGCTGGGATTTGGGGAGATTAAAAGGCGCCGATTGTATGCACTGAAGCTACAACAGTTATTTTCTGCTGTTGAATGGGGTTTGGCAGAGATGCTGCACTTTGTTTGCGGGAACGTCGGTGCAGGGACGCAGCGATGAGCGCTGTGTACGGGCTGTAAGAGTACACTGTATTCCCTGTTTCTAATCTTATCAGTTCACGTTCAGGCAGACTCCTGGTGCTGGCCAGGTGCCCAACAGGTCAGACCGGCTGAAGTCAGGGAGAGGCTACGCGTGCCATACCGCTCTTTCAAGACAAAGCTGCATCCATACGGTCAATCAGCTGCCACATAAAATGCTACAACAATATTTTATTTATGCCGTGGAGGAGTTTATGCTCTAGGAAGATATTTTCTTATTGTCTAGAGTTATTTTTGTGTGCTGTCTCATAATTTTAGGTTAATAATTCCATTACTGCTTCAACTTGAAAATTGTGTCTGGGTGCTTCTTGAGTTTTGCACTGTTGTATTTAGAACTTCCCCTCTACTTTCACTATTTTGTTCAACATTTCATGCTCTCTCTGTTAAGAAGCACTGCTTAAATTTAAGATAAAACCCATAGTTCCCTCTTGCAATTCAGTAACCCACCTTTAATATCTGTAACTATGTGATGCCACTTTTGCAGTTTGCTCTTGGAAGCCATTCCTTATGCTGCAAAAGGCCAGTTTCACCTTATATTTCGTTCTGATTAATGTCTTTAAGCATTGCAAGATTGTAATTTCTGACCTCTACTCCACTGGATTCATTCAGTGTTCAGGGACTTTGTGACTTCTGTGGACCAAAATTGTCTGAGATGCACATGGTTTCAGCTTTCCAGCGCTCACTCATCACATATTGAGCTGAATTTTTACAAACGTTTTCAATGTGGTCTTGTTAAAATCTGATATTTTACAACAGGTTTTCCCAGTCTGGGGTAAGCTGTCATGGGAAGAACCCAAGATTAGTTCTAATAGGACATGAGAGCCTGGACAAAGATAAATGACGGGATTTGAGAAAGCTGCATGACCTTGGCCTTGCCCCAGCTCCCACAGCAGCTGTGCTTCTGCAGCTGGGGAGGGAGTAACAGGGAAAAGCAGTGCCAGCTGAAAGCTACCTATTTATTCCTAGTCTTGCACCAAACCAAACTGCTCCCAATTACAGAAGCCTCTTGCATGGAGAAGACTGGTACTTTGGCTGGAAAGTTACTGGCCTGACTGTTATGCAAAAAAAGCAAGGGGGGGAAAAAAAAAAGAACAAACACAAAATAGCAAAAAAAAACCAAAAAACCAAAAAACAAAGAAAAAAGGAGAGTGAAAAAATAAGAAAAATTTATTTCCTAGTGCATTGTGCAGATGGGCTTGGGAACAGGCTCTCCCCATTTAACAGCCCCAGATCCTCTTTCTTCTCCTAGTTCAGATTCCTCTGACAGCTTGAGCTGTGCCTTTTACTGGTAGTTCAGGGCAGTGGGGGGGGTTGCTGATGTGTTAGTTTTACTCATTTGGCTCTGTTACCATCTTCCTTAGCAGTAATGTTAAACTCGTTACCTCCTCTTTGTGGGAAGTTTTGCTTATGTTGCTAGGGCATTGCTGAAAAACCTTTAAAATTGTTTGAATAGTTTTAAAATAACCCCACAGTATGTGCCCAATAATTTAACCTAATTGTCCTTGCATGTAATTTGAACGCTTTTATTCGGTTAAAAAGAACAAACATTAATTTAACGATACATGTACATGAGATGCCTCTCAGTTCAGGGGAAGGACAGAAGGAGGGAATATTACTTTTGGTATTAAAAAGACATTTTGTTTTCAAAAGTAGAGAGAAAAATTTAAACCATCTGGAATTAAGAGCACTTTCTGCCCAGTCTTTTAAGCATAACTTCCATTGGCTCCACAGAACTCGCTGTGTGCTGGTTGCTGTTAGCTGGGGTCACCTGTGAACTCAGGTGATGGGCAGCCCAATAGCTGCGCAAAGGAGCTGGAGGGGCTGCATCCCTCCTGTGCCCCTCTTCTGGGGGTCACCGGGAAGGCCTGGTGTCTGGCATTGGGCTCGCTCCTCCGCATCTGTAGGCCAGCTATTGAGGGGTTAAATAGCGAAAACCACAGTCGGGTTTGTCTCATAACTGGTTTCTGGCACTTCAAAGCATGGCTTGGCCTCTGCCAAAATTTAGCTTCTTGTCCCCTGTCGGAGCAGTTGGGATTTGTTGGTGCAACCGGTCTGTTTGCATGTGGTTGACCCGAGGGCAGGGGTTTCTGAAGGATGCGTGCCCCCATGAACGCTGTAAAGTCCTTTCTGCAGCAGGTCCCTGTCTTGTCCTGTTTTGGAAACTGGAGGGCTCAGCAGTCTGTCTTGCAGCGCTGGGTGCCAGAGGAGGAAAGGCTGTGTGGGATTCGCTAGTTAAAAAAAGAGAGAGATGGAACTGGTTTATTTTCACCATGGTAATCGCATAACTTAAGTTGACTCGGGGATGCTGAGGAATTTTCATCTGCTCTCGAAGGCGATGGGACAAAGGTGCAAAGCCCTTTCCTGCTCTGCAGCATTCAGCCACGTTTCGTTTTGAAGACACTTTAAGGATTTGTGGTGCTGAGGAATTTGTCCCTCGTGTTGGCTGTCAGCTGGAATATGATTTATCAGCCGAGTGAAACTAATGCTGTATATGGTTAAGGAGTGCCTTTCTGTGCACAAAAATGGTATTTATGGGAAGAGGTTGCTTCTTGGTGCTTAGAGTGTCTTTCTGCTGCTACAGCAACAGGCATGAGAGTCTGATTTATCCAGGCAAGTTAGCATTAATTTTTTTTTCCAAGTTTTTAAAAAATCTGATCCAAACCAATATGAATTGGCCATTGCTAATTTTAGAATGGTCTGCTTGCATGAGATAACAAATTCCAGTTTCAGTTTAAAGAGAAAATATTTTAACAGAAGGCTGACAAGATTGTTATCAAAATGCTAATGATAATTTCTCCTACAGTCTTCAGGGGGAGGACTAGAATAGACACATCATCTGAATAATATTGATTTTAATATGTGTTACTGTTTCATTAAGCTGTTAAAGTCTTTCCCCTTCTGGACAAAAGTTCATTAATTGCTGCAGTCTCTGTATCATTAAAGTGGGTTTAGGCACAAGATGAGTAAAGGGAAAGACAGATCTAAAATGTTGGTTGTGCAGTTGTGGATGGACCGTGGGTAAAGATATTGCAGTCCTAACCAAGTGAAGGGGACACAGCTGTGCTTGGTGTGCTGCCTCCTGATTGCCTTCTGAGTGACAGCCAAGAAGTCAGCCAAATACAGGCACTATCATATTTACTTTACTAAATGATCGTTTCAATAAATATCATTGAACTTGTTTGCAGATTAATTTCAGGCTAATTCCCATCAAAAACTACTCTGTGAGTTACTATAAAAAGAGATGATTTCATGAATTTACTTTTTAATTTCTAATCTCATTTTGAAACAGCTTTTAACAGGCTGCCTTTTTATTGGCTGTCTTCTTACATGTTTTGAAATGCTTTTATTGCAGCTTGTATCAGGTCTGCTGTATTGTCATCCCTATAAGCAAATCGATATGTTTTCATTACCAATAATAGTAATAATTTATTAATTTTTAATTATTGTAATGCAGTAAAGTAGAAAGAAGTAGAAGGAAGATTTTGTTTTGATTGATTGTGTTTTGATTGACTTCAGTTAACATTTATGTATCTGTAAATAAGATACACACAAATATATGTATGTATGTGTAATATGTATATCTCCCTGAACATACAGTTTTTTGACAGAAAAGCCTGTTCCATTAATTCTTTTATAGTCCATATCCAATTCAGTAAATTGTGCAGTATTGTCACCATGTGTTAGGCATGGGTGTACATTGTGTCACAGCACAGTGGCTGCTCCTGCTGCATCTCTGGACGTGTGCCTGCGGCCACCCACAGTGACAGAGCATGCCTGCTTGAGGGATGAGAGGTGTGCAGGTAGGCAGCCTCCTCTTGCACCCCAAAAATACAGATATGGGCTTGTCGTGTGAGGGAGGAGGGATGTCCAGCAAGGGGAAAAGCAGCTGGCTGGAGGGGAGGTGAGGGAATGGGTACCAGCCTGCTGTGAAGCGCCTTGAGGATGCTGAGGCTTGTCGTGATGGGCCCTTCTGGTCCTCACTGCCGAGCCTCCTTGCCATTTTGTGCCACGTTGTCACGAAATAAGAGACAGAAATAGCACAGGCTTTCCTGGCAGAAGTGTGAGCTGCAGCACGTTCAGTGGGCAGGATTCATCAGCACTGGGGTGGCTGCTCCTCGCCGGCTCTACGCGGGGAGAGTGCAGCACTGCAGAAGAGGCAGGCGTGGACGGCTTCGTGTTCAGTCCAGAGCATCGTATGTTTCAGCCAACAGTTTTCATCTGAAGAGCCTCATTCTTTCACATACTTCCTTTCTAAAACAAATAATAAAAAAGCCCTTGGAGAATACACTCATACATACACATCATAAAATACAGTAAAATAATAGCTGACAACCATGAGATAATTTTTTTTTTTTTTTTGCTTATTCTCTTCTGCTGTGTAGGTAATCATGTTGTTAGATCATAGTGGAAAACGTCTGATTGTTTATATTTCACAGTCATGCAGCAATGTAAAATCCAAAACAATCAGACCTTTTCAGTAATTAAAAATCAATACATTATTTTCTAAAAGGAAAATATGGTACTTTTTATCTATATTGCAGAAAGGAAACTTTATTTTTTCCTGTCTTGAGTTTTATCTGTTCTTTTGATAAATACAGGACTTCCTTTTATATGTGGTCAGTCTTGCTTTTATCTGAGTATATATTTCCATGGTGGGGCTATCAGTGTAGTCCTTACTGTTAAAAATAACTTAGCACACTTTAAAGAAGGGGCTGTATAGGGTTCAGCATCTGTAATAATATTGTTCAGCCAGGGAGAGGTCATTTTCTGCTTGTTAACAAACAAAAACTCAACAACCAGAGTTGAATGGCCATCTCCCACTCATCCCAGGCTTCGAAAACAAGGAAGCAAGTAGCTAAGGGGAAGGTTGGTGTCTTCCTCCCTTTGTCCTGCCAGCAGCACACTGCAAGAGGTGCAAAAGGTGTAGAGAGCCCCAGGGCTTTTGCTTCTAATGTTTGTTTCATATGGATTTTATACCATTGAAATCTCTGTTACTAAGAATCAGTTTTGCCTATTCTATTATATTTTTAAAAATACGAAATATAGCATTGAGTTTGCAGCCTTCTGTGGTGTATAGAGCTGAGAAGATGAACCCAGTTGCCCCCACATGAGAGCGGGAGATGGGTTTGGTGCATCGAGTCACTGCAGTCCTCTGGGGGCTTGGGGAAGTTTGTGATGCTCTTTAGTGCATCTCCGCTCCCAAATGTTTCACACACCTTTAAAAAGTTACTAAAAATAGGAACCCTGGAAGCAAACTGCTGTGTTAGTAGTGATAACAGCAGATCCAGGAAAGGATCTCTGTCATCGTCCCCTTCCTGCAGCACTCCACTGCTGGTCGAAGACATCCAGCAGGCAGGAGCGAGCAGGAACAGCCTGTCCAAGGGTTGTGCTACGGCTCTCCCATCCTCCTTCCCACTCTATGTGCATCCTTGCTTTCCAGAGGGCTAGGGCACCTGCCAGTGTCAGGAGCAGAGGCACAGGTATGGGTGGTCACTGAATCGTTGATTTCCCAAATTAACACATTTTAATCCTTTCTAGCCTATGCTGCAGAGCTCAGCTTTCAGTGAGGGCATCCATCATCACTCTTCTCTGTGCGGTGGGCACAAAGAGGGACCAAGAAGATGAGCTCCATACAGAGTGGAACCCAGAAAATGAGCTCCTTCCACGTGGATGATGAGATGCTTCACAAGTCGCCGGTGATGCCAGTAGTCAGGGACCCTGGGAGAGGAGTATGCTCAGCAGTAGCTAATGATGGGATGACTGTACCGGGTTTAGTCATAGTGAAAGGCAGCACGAGGCTGTACAGTGGACAAGAGAGGGTCATTTTGGATGTTTGGTTTCCTGTGGGAGTAGGGCTCATGCAGTAGCTTAATCTTAAAAGTATGAGGGGAGTGTTTACGGAGAATTTCTCCTGACAGCTTTGTACGTTGGAGTTTGTGAGTGTAGTCAGTAATAAGACTAAGAAGATTTGGAGAGCACGTTTATCTCTCTTTTTTGAGTATCTGTTCCCCACTCTCCAAGCTCGGGAACCACTCCCACACCAGGGGCACAGCCAGCTGTTGCTGTTGAGTGTCTTCCTTGTTGCAACAGCTGAAATGGAGTTGGTGTGCTGGTGCTGTGGCGTATTTGCTGTTGAATTAAAACTCTCTAGACTCATCGTGCTTTGACTACCCTTCAGGTCGGCTACCCCCACTTACAAAACAATGGCAGTGGCAGCTGTCTCTTGCTGGTAATCACGGGAGGAGGATTCAGGTGATAACACTCATGCCGTGCTGGGCAGTCTCTGTACTAGGGCACTGCCCTGTCAGAGGGTCACTTTCCTATTTAATTTGGTTACTTGGGAATGAATTCCTCTGGTTATGAAAATTGTGATGAAAGTGGGGGTTTTTTTAGTATCAGTCCATCGTCTTGGATGTAGGAGAAGCATATTTCAGTTAATCCTCTCCATAGCTATTAGAAGGAAACTTGTTGTTGGTGCAGGGTTGGAGTTAAGAGTTTGAGCTCACTTTTAAAATGAGACATCATGGGAAACCAGATGGAGTTGAGGTTCCTCAGCTGCTCTGATGCTTTCAATGAACATGTGCATCCTTGACGAGTCACCTCATGAATTAAAGGTTTCAGATAGTGACACCAACTCCACAAATCAGTGATTCCTTTCCAATGCTGGTGAAATAAATAGAAGCCAAACACACAAACAGCAAAGACTGTGGTCAGCCTGAAGTTGTCTCATTAGCGTGTAAAACCCAGAGCAACTAGCAGCAAGCAAGCAGATGAAGACCAGAGTGAATCTCAGGCGAGGCAGTAAAGGTTGGTTTGGGTTTTTTGTTGGGGTTTTTTCCCCTGAAGAGCTTCCTTAGCTAATGAAGTGCATGAAAAGATGCCTCTATAGAAGTATTTCACTTTTTTGAGTTCATGTAGCTGCAGACCCGAGAAAGTAATAATATGGGGAGATCCTGACCATCGTAGTGTTTAGTATCCTAGCTGTTTAGTAGCTTTGTCTGAAAGAACTTCGAATAAACACAGTTTTGTTTTTTGTAGCTTTTTTTTCAGTAATTAATGAAGGAAAGTGAGTAATCTGCTACTTGGCAGCGCCGCTAAGCACGTGGTAACAGAGCAAAAGTCTCTCTCTGTAGTAGAAAGGATGAATTGATTTCTTTTTTTTACTTCCATCTCCTCTTCCCGTCACTGCCTGTAGCTCCAAGAGACTGCAGATTTTGAAGCTGAGTGAAAGAGCTGTGATGCCCAAGCTGTTCCTAGGGACACGTGAGAGCCTCGGGGGCTTCTTTTTGGATTGTGACTCAGTTTTGGTGGAAGGTGTGAGAAATCACTACCGTAGTAAGTAGCACTATCGTAGCACCTCAGCAGAGCTGTTTTTGGGAGTGTTCCTGGAAGAGAATAGTCTCCTTCCTAGGAAGAAAAACTTGAGGAATGTAATTTGAATAGCTTTGCTTCATTGACCTGGTGCAAATATTATTCAGGATAATGGTTTGCACTGGTGGAGTTGCTGTATTACTTCACTTTAGGTCTGCCAGGTGTTACTATTTTCTGCTCTGCATGCCGTTAATAGATTTGCCTTTTCCCTCTTACTTAATGTACTTACTTTCTTTGCACAGACAAGAAGCAAAAGGAAACAATTGTGCCAGTAATAAAGGTCTTGCGTGGAGGCTGCGTCCCTGTTGCCATGCTCCCTGTGGGTTCAGGACTTGGCAGGGTTTTGCTGGTTCTCCCTTGGGGCGTGGGGGGACACGTAGTGTCTTCACTCAGGCTTGATGGAAGGTGACAGCTCAGGAAACCCCCATGGCCCACTCTGTGTGCCTGTGAGGTCCCATGACACTAGTGCCCCTTGCTAGTCACAGCCACTCGGGCAACAGCAAGTCAGCCAGCCCCATTGCTGTCATCCCTGTGACCCCTTGATGCTGTCTCTCTGCCCCATCACCATCACTCCTTGGCCCCAGAAGCCCCTCTGCATGGGGTGGCAGCCTGCCTGTGGCGCAGAGCTGTTTCTGGACAAGCCCAGACGCCTCTGACCCATTTTGCACGTGAGCAGCGTTGGAGCAGAGGTGGACCAAATTAATTGTCAGTGTCCAAATGGAGATGAGCAACATGAGGTGTTCTTCAAGGACTGGGACCGGTGCTGTTCAATATCTTTATTAATAACATAGACAGTGGGATTGAGTGTACCATCAGCAAGTTTGCAGATGACACCTCAAGCTGAGTGGTGCCGTTGATACACTTGAGAGAAGGGATGCCATCCAGAGGGACCATGACAGGCTTGAAGACTGGGCCCATGTGAACCTCATGAAGTTCAGCTAGTCCTGCACCTGGGGCAACCAACAGTATCAGTACAGACTGGGTTACAAATGGACTAAAAGCCACCCTATGGAGAAGGACTTGGGTATACTAGTGGATGAAAAATTGCACATGAGCCAGCAATGTGTGCTTGCAGCCCAGAAGCCAATTGTATCTTGGGTTGCATCAAAAGAAGCGTGACCAGCAGGTCGAGGGAGGTGATTCTCCCCCTCTATTCTGCTCTTATGAGACCCTACTTGGAGTATTGTGTCCAGCTCTGGGGTCCCCCATACAAAACAGATATGGACCTGTTAAAGTGGGTCTAGAGGAGGGCCACAAAATTATCAGAGGGCTTGAACACTCTCCTATGAAGAAAGGCTGAGAGTTGTGGTTGTTCAGCCTGGAGAAGAGAAGGCTCCAGGGAGACCTTAGAGCAGCCTTTCAGTACTTGAAGGAGGCATATAAAAAGATAAAGATTTTTTACCAGGGCCTGTAAAGATAGGATGATGGGTAACAGTTTTAAACTAAAAGAGGGTAGATTTAAATTAGATGTAAGGAAGAAATTCTTCACACTAAGGGTGGTGAGGCACTGGAACAGGTTGTCCAGAGAAGTTGTGGATGCCCCATCCCTGGAAGTGTTCAAGGCCCGGTTTGATGGAGCTTTGAGCAACCTGGTCCAGTGAAAGATGTCCCTGCCCATGGCAGGGGGGGTGGAGTAGGCAATCTTTGAAGGTCCCTTCCAACCCAAACCATTCTTGAATTTTGTGCCTCTACAGCTAGAGAATGGGCACAGAAAATAGGACGTGGCAGACATAGCTACAGACAGTAAAAAGTAAATATTGTAAAATGCAAGTTTATGTGTTTTGGGAGGTTACAGTAGTTCACATCTCTACTGTTGATTCCCTGAACATCTTGATGCAGTGAAGATGCTGTAAGGAAAATTGCATTTTTATGCAGAAGGGTTTATTTGGGTATAATACTTCCAAGTCGAATGCAAAATTGAATAAATATGGAGTAATTCTCTTCTCTTTATTCCCATGCAGCTTTGCTCGAGGAATTCTTTTGATTTGCAGAAAGGTTTATAGTGGAAAAATTGTTTGGCATCCATAGCAAGTATAGTCTCATCCTTAATGGATTGTTTACATTTCCCAATAGGGATATTTTGTTTCTGAACAATAATAACATCTTGAACTTATGTTACAGTTTCCAGTTCTTTAATAAATAGAGGTATCTTTAGTTAATGTTTCATAACTCCACAGAATGCTTTATAGAAAATAGTAAATATCAATGCTCCCTTTGTAGATGAGAAGTTAGAGCACAGCCAAAGCGACCCGCTACCAGCACAGCAGAGCCAGGGAGCGATCGCACACCTCCAGACTCGAGCACTGTGCTGTTGTGCCGCTTGATGTGCTCAAGCTCTTGTCATCATCCTCATGTTTGGAAGGAGCGTGACAGGCATTTCACACCAGATTTTGTTCTGGTTAAAGAGCTTTGATGAGTTTCACCTCCTTTACTGTGTGCTACAGCTCCATTTGGCTTGTATCCAAATTTAGTTACTTCAGTTACTGAAATTGTTTTCCTGTTCTACTTCCTAGTATTAAATTGCTGTAAAATTAACTGCAAAACTGCTATTATGTACCCTGTTTTTTTCTTTTGTCTTCACATTCTGGGTCTTTTCTGTTTGCATTGTTTATTTTTCCTTTGCTTATTTTCTCTTTTATTGCATCTATGAAGCTTTTGTTCTCAATTTTCATGTCATTTGACATATGAGAGAAGCCAAATGAAGTATTTCACATTTCTGTTTCAAGTTAAAAACGAGTTTTTATGCTGAACAATAATTGTATTACAAGGAAGTCTGATGTGCCCTCAGTACCATTACAATATGTTGAATAAAAGGTAATTTAATGGAAACAGCGGAGTATTTGAAAGTTCACTGCATGAAAATTGGATTTTTGCCTTTTATTATTTACATTGCACCTTATTCATATTTAAGGCCACGGGGATTATCATCCTCCTTAATGGCTTTATTTAATAAAGACTTTGTATTTCACAGTATAGGATCCAGTGCAGGCTTCAGTCTGTTATCAGGATTTCAGTTAACTAGCTTTGGCTTCAGTTGCCCTATAAATCCTATAAATATATCTAAATAATTAATTTGCTTTCACTGGATTGCAGTGGCTACTTTGAAATACAGCTGCTATATACTTATCTGCTAAATTATACAACCGTGCTCTTAAATTGCTTTTATTTTTTTTTTTTTTAAAGATGGCATATGTCTGTTAAGGTGACTGCCTAGACCAGGACCGGTCACCCAAGGTAAAAGACCTCATAGAGGGATTTTACTTATGGCCAAAGACCACTGCAGCTGGGATGGATGTGCACCTTGAATTTTGGGAGGAGAGTATAGGGACAGGTGGACACCACGGATCAGTCACTAATTGGACCAAAGGGCATTGAATCCTTTGATTGTGGTTATGTATATTGTGAACCAATGGCTGGAGGCAGCTCATTCCAGGGTGGAGGGCTGGTGATAAATACAGGAGACTGAAAGAAATCCCGTTGCTCTTACTTTTGAGTCTTCCCTTCACCTGTGCAGAATTGTGCACTCATGGTAACTTTGTGGTCAAGGTTTGCTTTTGTGGTGACATTTAAATCTCCTTGCTAAGCGTGCAAAACAAATAATGATGTACTGATACCCTGAAACAAGGAATTAGCCATAGGCCGAGCTCTGGAGTCAAAACAAATAATGAATGGGTGCTAGTTCAGTGGGAATCACACAGTGTGAACACTCAGCCAGCCCAGGCACCTTCAAAAAATGCCTCCCCTGCCCCAAAACAGAATACAAATCAGTACCAGTGAGCTGCAGACTGCAGCACAGGCATGGCGCAGATGAACGTGTTCAGCGATTCACCCAAGAGCAGCAGGATGGCATACAACTTGGCAGCAGTGTAAAAGTGATGTTGATCTGAGAGTCCTGGCCTTTTCCAAGTTATTCCTGTTGGCTCATGTCCCAAGGAGGGATGATTTGAGACCTTCAGGGACCTGCAAAGATCAGCATACCAGTCAAATTTAAAATGCTTAAGTTGCAATACTTAGAGATTTAAAAATATTTTTCACCTATCAGTGAGTGATTAACTGAGTGTACAAACTCGACGTGAAATATAATATTTATTAAACATAGTCCACTTAGTCATTTTGGCATTTTATGCGCTCAGATTATGCATTTTTCCCAGGAGTTATGTTAATAATTTCAGCATGATAACTTTAATCTTAAAAAGGGCTTTTCTTTGCTAAAGGGAGGGTTATCCATGCATCTGTACAAGGAAAACTTTAATTAAAATTCCTGTTCTCCATTGTTTCAGGAGTTTAAAATGCACTTTCTCCCCTGTGAGACAAAAAGACTGCTTATGTTTACAGGACTCAAAGGGTTAATGTGTGAAAATGAACACGTTCAAGGTTATATTACTTACAACTCCATTGTGTTGGCAAAGGAAAAAGATGATGCACAGCCTCAATTTACTTCTCTTGTTAAATAGTACTTTGTTCTGTATTGTTAGAAGAAATCATTCTGTATCTGGAGAAGGTAGAAAACATGGAAATCATTATACTGCCTCTGCTGACCTTAATATAATTTTTTTAACCATTTCTCCCCTGGATTTCATGGAAGTCTTGAAAGAGAAACCACTCTGTTTTTCTGAGGAAGGTCTGAAGACTTGAAATGTGATACTCTTTTTTTGGTGCTTACTGCAGCAGAAAAAATATGGGGGAGTTCTCCTTATGTTTGGCCAATATGGGAAACTGATGCTCTGAGATACATCTGCCATGGGAAAATAGAGCATGTTTAGTAAATTTTCAAAATGGTAACCATTTGGTACATTTAATTTAACCATGGTATAGGAGATTATTGCCAGTGTTAGAGAACTGACAAATAAACCGGGGAAAAAAAAAGCAAGATAAGAGTTTGTGTCAAAGCTCCATCTATTTCCTGTAGGCTCCTACAAGTTTCCCTGAAAACTTGTTTCTATGAATTTGAATGGAAAAGGAGAAACCCTAAAAAAAAAAAAAAAAATCGCTTTCCTCTAACAGATGTTATTGTTCACAGGACAGTTTTCATAAAAATATAACTTTGCTGTAAAACAGTACTTGTCCAGAGTAAACTCCACCCATGGAGTACGCAGTCCTTCAGAGGACCCAGAAGAAGGGATACCAAGGTAGATTCTCTCCTTGAAACTTATGATTAAGGATGCTGTAATTATTTCTTGGGAGATGTTCACTTGTGCCTGCACCGCCCTCTCCTGTTGAAATCCTCCCAAAAAAGTCAGGAGGAAATAAATCCCTGTGCTGCTGCAGCTTTTTCAGGTTTCCTTTGGTGGTGCTCTTGATGGGGTTGTCACCTATCCCTCTGAAAGGGTTAGGACTTGCCACCCAGCAGTACTGTGCTGGACTGGTAGCCTTTAAATATCATGTGCATCAGCAATATAGGTCCAAAGGAGCCACATCATCAGAAACTGCTCATCTGCTAACCACCAGCTGGCAAAGTGGCTCCTGTACCAAGAAGGAAAGCAAACAAGGAAAAATAGAAATGTTTCGATTCAAGAGTTGTACTTTTCTTTGAAGATTGATAGCAAGTGGTCAGTCTATTAAGAAGGAAATGTTGCTCTTGCTTCAACTCACTGCCTCTGAGTGAAACCTTTTTTTTTTTTTTTGTTATTTTATTTCAACATAAAACATTGCTATTTTACCCTTAAAAATAACCAACATTACTGATAGGAAATTATTTGTCTACTAAAACAAATTCATCTGTAGCTAATATGAACAGTCTATTGCTCCTTATGTACAAGGCACTGAGATCTCTCTTGGCTGTTTGTGATCAATCTGGTTTTCTAATATTTGCCAGTGGAAAGGCCCTGGCTCATTTCTTTCTTCTGAATCATATTTTGATTGTCTCATTTCCTACTGAAATGATTAAAGCTGAGCTGGGCATACGCAGACTATAACTTCTACACATATCTTTGATAAGCTGCAATATGCTATTAACATTTCTAAACTTATCTTGTACTATCAGCTTATTTAATGCTGTAAAGCCTTTTGAACAAGTTAAGAATAAATGATAGGGTTATCCACATTCAACACTTCTTATCAGGTGCATTTGTATGAAGTATCACAAAGAGGAGGTGATGTGCCCTGGGTTTGCAGCCCAGATAGGTTGTGTTCTGAGGAACCAGAGGTGGGTGTGTTGAGGAACATGCACATTTGGTGGGATGGAAACAGCTAAAAGGGTCCTTAACAGGGACCTGTAAAGAAGGACTGAAAAAACATCAGAAAAGCAGCTGACCTGCCTCCCGGCCAGTGTAGGAGGATCTGTGTTTGAATATGAAGAGTGTGTCCCTGTGCAATACTGGTGGATCACAGGATCACAGACTGGTTGAGGTTGGCAGGCACCTCTGGAGGACATCTGGTGCAACCCCCTGCTCCAGCAGGGCCACCGGTTGCTCAGGAACATGAAGAGAGACACTGAACAACACATCAGTGTTTAGAGGCTGTGCCAGGTCATGGCAATGAAGATAGCAGCTTCAGAAGTAAGCAGTCCTTGGAACTGTAGACCCATTGCTCTTGCACTGTTAGGAGTTGCATCCTTCTTTGTTAATCTTTAAAGGATGTTTTTGGCTAGTCTCTTGGTTGGATGTGCTTTTTAATGTTCGTATATGTGCTGTTGGCAACTGAAAGCAGAGCTGGAAAGCCCAACCATCGCTCCAGCCACTTAGCTGTGAGAGTCTTTCCTTTCCCTCAGACTCTGGAAATTGTCACCTGTCCTGAAAATTTATAGCTTGTCTTTGCTTTGGGACTACTGTAAGTTAATCTGAAGTATTTATAGCTATTATAGTTGTTTAACAAACAGGTTCAGCCAAATAAGAGACCTCAGTAGAGCAGATTAATAGCAGGGAGCACTTTATTTAACTTGGCAAGGCTCATCACAAGCCGTCAAGGAAAGGAGTCACTTTGTCAGTAGTATTGAATGGAGGAATATGATAAACAAAGAGGTCACAAAGTCTTGCAGCATAATTTCCCTCAGAAATACAAGAAGGGCTTGCCAAACAGCTTTAGGACTTGAATATAGGTGTTTTATGTATTCAAAGCATATGGGGTTCATAACTATTGTTCCCTTTGGTATCGGTGAGTTTTCTCAAAATGCAGGAAGGAAACAGGTCTTGAAGGAGCCCACAAGTGACATGCAGCCCATCTGTTTTGCTGAACCATTTCTCTAAATTAAATTCATTGCTTCCCAAGTAGAGCTGATAATAGGACATTGAAAATAGAGTATTTCTGAAGCAATTTTGAAAGCAGTTCCCCACGGCCTATTACAGATGCAGGTATTCTGATGATAATTCCCGGTTCCCAAGTGAGGTACTCACTTAAGGCCCCAATTCATCAGAGGCTTTAAATGCACACTTGTGTTAATCTCCCTTACAGCATTTTTGCTTGTGGTTAACTATAGCAGCATGTTCTCAATTAAACATGTGTTTGATGTGTTGTCTGCAGAAATAAAGGGCTGACTTGAGGTCAGAGATAATTTTCTCTGAGTAGCTACTGAACTCTTTTCGGGCTCTACCTGTCTGTGTCTATTTAGCACGAGGCAACGCGGGCTGTGGTGGCTTGCGTCCTCCTGTCAGGAATTGTTTAAGAACATGGCTGAAGTCTTCCACTTGATTAGTTCATAAGAGAGGAGCTGAAGGAGTTGGGAAAAAGCAGGACTATAAAATGTAGTTTCAGGGTTACTGCTCTTTGTCAGCTATTGTAGGGAGGATGAGCATTACAAGTGTCACAGCTGTCTGTAATTATATATGGCCTATTTCCTGAAACATTAAAAAGAAGTGGAAATATGAAGTGAAAGTTCTGGTGGGAAGGTGTAAAGGTTGATATTCTTAAATATCAACAAGGTCACTTCCCCTACCAGGTTCTCCGTCTAGCAAAATGACTGGATTGCTGCATTTACAGTAAATCATCCCACAATAACTATTGCTGTAGATATGTCTTAAAGTCCTAAGTGCTGCAGGTGTGAAAAAATCCTGGCTTCTGATGAGCCGCTGGGGAGCAGAGGCAGTGATTTACAGGATAACATAAGCATTGCAGAATTCAGAAGCAAGTATACTCTTCGGGTTTAGGTTTGATGAGTCCTGCGAGCCCTGCAGGACTGGTAAGTCCCATAAAGCATATGGTTAGCAAATTGTGTGAATTCCAGTCTGAAACAAATGTAAAAATAGAGGAACTGGTTTTAGCACTGTGTTTTTTACTGTCTGCACTTATGTTAGGATTGTGTTAGAAATAGGAACACTAAACTTTTACAGCTGGCAACAGGTGGAGGATGATGAACAGAAGGATTGTTCTGGATGTGCAGGGGAAAGGCAAGATGCAGATGATGGGACTTAAAACGTAACTCATTTAGGTTCAGCCCAGCAGTAATCCCCCACGGGCAGTCATCATTCATTTCTGCACACTTGAGGCTGTCACTGGCTCAGCGGGCATCCTGGTCCCAGCCCTTGACCATGCTGCTGTCACATGGGGGCAGTGAATGGGCAGGAAGGATGGCATCATCTTGGTGAACAAAACATCTACAGTGACATCCTAGTTCTCCCCTCTCTGGGGAGTGCTTTTCACTGAATTTTGTTACTCCTCTCCTGGGCAAATAGGGAACAACTCCCCCTTGGCGGTACAAGCCTGCACTGGACACAAACCATTTGTAAGTGCCAGCATTTTCTTGAGTTGCTCCTGTCATGTCCTCTGCCCTGTTTGCAGGTTGCTAAAATGACTCTCCCTGAGACTGGCTAAACTATATGTTACCCTGAGGTGCTTTCTCCTTCATCTGCCCAGTTATGGTGTTCACTGGAGGTGTCCTTATTCACAGACACGTTTAGCTGCAGTCTCACGTGCCTCTTGGCCTCCTCATATGGTGTTTCCAGCCAAGTCATGGTCATTTTCAGGAAAAGGTGACTAAGAAAAATGACTAAGAAATTAACTTGCGGGATGCCTAGTGTCTAACAATCCTACCGGGCGCTTGCTGCTGGCTTGCCAGCAAGTGCATACATGTGGTGGGGAATGTGGTGTCTTGGATGGTCTTGTGGACTGCTCCTTCCCCAGCGGTAACACTGGCACTTCTGGTGCCTCCTGCTAATTCATGTGACCCTCTTCTTGCTCTTCAAAATTGGGTAAGGCAGTAGACCACTCCTGGCTTCTGGTCCCCAGTGCTGTATACATAAATGGGGCCATGTGGTCGTCGTCTTCAGCCTCCTCTTATGGGAGACAGCTGTGCAAAAAAAATGGTAATTCTGGAAAGATCCATGAACCATTTGTCTCCCCATGGCCAGATTCAGCAGAGGCTACAAGCAGCCTTATCAGCATTTAAAAAAAAATAATTTTAGGTCCTAAACACAAAAGATAGCAGAAGGAGCAGGAAGGGACCTGCTGGTGTTTATAGGTCCCTGGAAGAGCATGTAAAATTCATGGGATATCCTAGGAAATACAGCATACTCAGATGTAGAGGAAGGCTTCTCTTACAGCTAGGAATCCATTTGACGTGAGCATGGGAACAAAGTATATGTCAGCCCAACATACCAGGGGTTTTGGCATCAGGGTGTGCTGTGCTGCACCCTGCCCAGCGCCCTCCCTCCAGCTGCAGGAACTCAGACAGGCAAAACCTATATTTTAGAATTGTCACAAGCTGGCATTTCATGAGGTGCCTCCTCCCTGGCCTTTGAAAAGCAGCTGGTTCCCAGCAAACCTCATCACGTGACTAGGCAAATTGCTGCTTTCTTACCCTTTTGCAGCCCTTGGAGTTGTTTTTGAGGTCAAATTGGTCAACCAGACCCTCCCCGCCCCACTTCTTAGGTAGATCTTTGCTGGCATGAAGAGCTGCAGAAGTTGCCTGAGGAGAAGAGCTGTCTTGAACATGGGTTCTGCCTGGCTGCATGGGGCATATACACTAAGTGGCAGCTCTTAATTAAACCCTGAATGGTGATGGGCCATGGAGGGGGGCTGTTTATTAGGCCCCTTGGGAGTTTTTTTTTTTTAATAACAAGGACAACGGGAAATAATTGCCAGTAGTCTGCATCAACAAAGTCTGGAGCTGATGATAGGAACTGGCTGTTGGGTCTCTAGTTTGTCCTTGACCACAGCAGTGCTCCAGGTGTCTGATAATGGAGAAGTCAACACAGTAGGTGGTGTTTGACCAGCAAAATGTGAAAGAATGCTGGTGGCTTATCACAAATATAATTCCTTTGCCTGCTCTGTGTGGCTGTAAGTATATATGTATATACATATATATATAGGGCCAATATAGTTACAATTTTGCAAGAAGTATGAACTCTCTGCCATGTCATTAAAGTGTTACCTGAAGGCTGGCTCTTTCACATGTACAGATACATGCAGGAAGAAGGAGGCTGACTTTATTTTCAGGTAAGAGGACTGCTGTGCTGCTGCTGTCACTACATAGTTTGACAAGGGGGAAGGGGCTTTTGGTTTTGTGACCATAGCTGTGCTTCCTAGAGCAGTTGGGATGAGTTGTGGAGCCAGAAAATGTTTTGGTTCTGTGATGCATGTGCAACATTTATGTTGATAAGTAAAACTCTCTTCTGAAAAGCAAGCTTTAAAGGAAAAGTCTCTGCTCATAGTCCCAGACCTGACAGCACTTTGGTTTTCATTATTATTTATATGCAGGCACTGTTCTCTGTAAGAGATCCCAGTTTCTGTCTCTCTCTCACACCTGGCGATGCATTGCTCTGTCATGAGTCTGTACGGTATGTGTGTTTTAAAAAGTTAAGTGATGTGTATTGAGCTCTAAGATAAAAGCATCATAGTTTATATTTCAGATGTGCCAACCAAGGGCAAAACACTGAAAAGAAGGAAGGAAGAAAAGAATTACACCAGAGCTGAATAATTCTTATACTTGATTGTTTCATAGTAAAATGCAGTACAGAGTGTGCATAATTTACATCTTCTTGTGGACTGCCTTTGCAGAACTGTATCTGAATCATTTCCTGTTAGTGAATAAAATCAAGAGGTTTTCAGGGTTGTTTAGTCTGGGCAACTGGGAGTTGGTGTAGCTAATGTGTTCCAGGAGGTTAACCACTGTGAACTCTCTTGTCTGAGCCATTTCCCCTTTTCGGGTGGTTTTCTACCCATACAGTTGTCTTTCAGGTAGCAGGTTATCAGCTGTCTTGCACATAATGTGAAAGAGATCAGCCTGTGGCAATGTGAAAACACATATTGCCTGTCTCTGCTATAGCCAGGGAGGTGTAAAGGAGAGTGACCCTTCCACACCAATGATTTTTTTCTCCCCGAATGAAGACATTAATATTTTATGTTCAGTAGTTTTTGAAAACCTCATTTTGTAGTCACATAAAATCATGTTAACAGGCAGGGTATTTATCTGTAATTCACATCTTTAACTAGGGGAAAGGTGTTTCCTCTGGGGCGTTTTAATGGAAATTTTTATTTAAAGATAGAATCCAAAAACCATTAGGAATTTTAGGTGATGCTGACAACAGGGAATAATTAATGCAGAGTCCCTCCGACCTCTACGGTGCTATTGCTGTGGAAAACTGTCCGCAGGCAGTGTGGCTTTATGCTACAGAGCCATCTGGAATGGGCAATTACACGGTTTGCAATTAGCTCCTGGTGTCAAGATCCTCAGGTCAGAGGGTTTCTTCAACATAGCGGTTTCTGTGGCACCAAGTCACTAATCATGCATGGGATGCCTGCAGGCAATTGCTGCTGGCAGTGCTTTCTTCAGCATTTAACCTGGGCCGTTTTGAACAGCAGTCCTTGTACTTTTTTTTATTAACTACATTTGTGAGCTTTTCATTGATTCTTCCCCCTGTTCTTTTTTTCTTTTAACAGCAGCTTATGTATTTGTAATTAATTATTTATTTGGCATAGTGTGACATAAAAGGGAATCTTTTACAAACGATTATATTTTTCTCCTTTGTGTGGTTTTTCTCCCTGCTCTCTTGTGATTCCCCACAGCTGATCTCATGGATGATGAAAGTAACCACTAATGGGCTTCCACTTGTCCGCAGTTATAGGTGTGCTACATTTCAGCCCTTTCACGGAGGATAAATTCTCAAGTTCCTTAATGGAAATTTGGAGAGCATTTTTCATGTGTAACAGAAGCATGCTAATGGATGGCGAAAGCCAATTCCATTCTTGTGTTTCAAATTAATTTGTATAAAAGCTCTGGGTTTCATTCAGTTCAGAATGTGCTCTTAATTCAGTAAAAGAGGAAGAATGGTGAATATGGTGAATATTGGAAATCTGATGGCCATTATATTATTTTTTAGAAAAGAAATGCATTCTTGTTTGTCATACTGTTCACATTAACAGGATGGCTACAAAACTGTGGGACTCCATTGTAAATGATACTGTACGAACCATTTCTGTACACATTTCTCTTTGTCTTAAAACAGTAATCAACACTTGAGAAGCATTTTCAAATGCACTATTTTTGTGATAGGGAGTTGCCATTAGATTCATAGGAGGCTCCGAATCTGGAGAATTAAGTAAAGGTGAAAATCTCTTAACAGATTTTTTTATATGTATAACTAATATGCTGCCAGGTCTTACGAGCCTGAGGGTCCAAAAGAAGTATTGGCTGAATAATTTTATTTAACAAAATTAAACAAAATATGCTGACACTAATCTGTTTGTGGTGTTTACAGAACACATTCAGTTAGCTTCTGTACTAAATTTTACCCTGTATAGCGAGAGAGGTAATTGGACTCAATATATTGCTTTTAATGAGTTCTCTATTATATAGAGTTATGAGCTTTTATTTTCACGCATGCATGTAGGTTTTACATGTGCCCACGACGCAAGAGAAACCTTGGGAAGCTGTGTGGCAAATGGCTGTCTCTCATCGTTGCTTCAGGGTGGGCGATCTCAGTGGGTGGGTAGGATGGGAGCTGGGATCATGCCGTCCATCACACGGGGCTGCTGGCATACGTGTTCCTGGGACCCCAGTGAGCTCTGTTTGCTCCCCCACACCTAAGGGTGGGAATTAAAAGTGGAGGCCTTCAGCTTCAAAGACAGAATTTAACCCCGGGAAGGGAGCAGGTTGTCCAAGGGGAAGGGAAGAGCCAGAAGAGACCTGGGGGAGCAGGGACCCCCAAAGCTGCCTGGAGCAGCTGCCTTCTGTTGTTTCCCTTCTCTGACTTCCGCTTAGTCTGGGAAAAATAAGAGATCAATAGTCTTGGTTCAGCTTTGAGAACCCACCCTGAATGTTTATTACTTGTAGTTTCCTACAATACTTCATTCTCTCTGCAAAATCTTTGGACAGTAGTGGGGGAGATGCATCCTCACTCAAAATAGCGTTGTCTTCTGTGCTGTTTCTAAAAATTGGCTTTAGCTTCCTCATGTGAGCTCTCAAGAAAAAAAAAACAAAAAGTGTTTCAGTTATGTGAAGTATATTTCTGAGAAAGGTTAAAACTGGCCCATTTGAATAATTAAGAAATGCACCTAATGGTGGTTCTCCAGGGCCATAACGTGGTGTGTCTTCTGCTGGCTGTACTGCTGGCTCTGCTCACCCTCTTTCCAGCATTTACAGCATACATATATACATTATCACTGACATTTTTTTCATGTAACTTAGACCATAAACTCCAGAAAACCAGCATCCTGGTTTTACCTGCAATGTTAGTGGGGTATTCTGTAAAAGAGTATTACTAGTAACAACGACCAGCTGTAGTGTAGTACTGAAGCTGAACAGTTTTCCAGCTGTGCCAGGTCACTCACTTGGCTTCCCCTTACCTCAGATTCCTTGGCTATAAAGTTAATGTTACTTTACTTTCTTCTCAAGAGAAGATTCTGTGAAGATCCCTGCATGTTTATAGCTTTCAGCATAACACTTTTCTATGGTTTTGCTGCTTGTGGATTGGTCTATTGAGAAGTGAAATACAGGGAGAACTCGAAAAAAAAGGTGGCCATACAGTTCAAAATGAGCCTTCTCTGAAATAACCTTAGTTTTAGGGTTTGTTTTTTTTTTTTTTTTTTCTAAGTAAAGTTGCCTTTCAGAAATAGGCTCAAAAAGCAGGGAAATGGCAGACACAAGGGGGATGTTTTTTCCTTTTATGTATGCAGCCACCACTTTCTAGACATCTGTTATAGGGTGTTTTTAGGCAGCAGTGAGGACTTCAGATCTTCACCTCTGTTGCCATATGTGTTGTCTACAGGCTGTGCTAGATTTCCTGGGAATAATTACGAATTCAGGTGTGAAGTTAAGATATATCGCTGGAAATATGCAGATGGGCACGTGTACAGTCTTGGGGGAGAGGGCCTGCCCGCTCTCTTTGCAGTGTGCAGTGCACTTCAGCAGCAGAGTTTTGCAGCAAATTGATGGCACTTTGGGTAAGGCTAACGGAACTGCTGTTGTACGAACACAACACATGCTGCAGGTGTGCCTGGGGTTAAGGAATAAGGTGTTTTACAAGGACACATCAATGGGATTACATCTATCAACAGATAGAAAACATGATTTTTCAAATGCTAATTCTTGGGTTTGTAAGGTGAGATTTTGTTCTTCCAGCCATGACATAGTGTTGAGATCCTGCAGTCTTAAAATGGATGTGAGAAGCAGAACTCTACTGAATACTACCGAATCCTATGTTTGGTTTTACAGTTTGTTCTCTAGCCCTTAATTTCTGGTACCGTTGGATGTGGGAATTGGTGGAGTTTGAATTAGAGCTTGAAAGGCGAACAATGTTTTTTTGCTGTCTACTGTAAACTCTCATCACTGCAGTTAGTTATGAGTTCACTGAGAATTGTAGATTACAAAGATGGAGATGAGAAATGATTAAACCGTTAGCACATATTGGTGTTTACTGAAAAGCAAAAGTCAGGGCAGTTTTCTGTTATTTAAATCTACTAAAATAATTGTTACTGTGACAGGTGACTGTTGGGGCATTACCTTCAGCGTTTCACATGAGTTACACAAAGTCATTCACCCTGTTTGTGGGTCTTAGTACTTGATTTTCCCAATTTAGTGACAGGAACAGTGCTCTCTGGGGACTTGTGCGTATGCTGCAGTTATTTTACTGGAGCTAAATCCTCTTGTCGCCTATGGAAAGAAAGCACATAGCGTTCCTAACACTCAAGGAGCTTGGTGTACTTAAATTAGCTGTACAGGGGAGCTCTGCGCTCAGCATGTTACCAGGCTGTGGTCAGAAACAGCAGGTTTCTGTGTGTGTTGCCACAAATGGGTGCACTGTTGGGTGCTAGGGTACAGCAGGGTTTGGGGATGCAATCTGACTGCAGCGCACCTCTGCTCAGCTCTGTCATTCCCTTGACCTCCCACGGTGGGAGTGGGCATGCCATGACGAGAGCCACTCAGGAAAGGGGCTTGGTCCTTGGGACCTGCCTTTTGGCTCCTCGGCACCAACTTCTGTCCCATCCTGCCCAGGCAGTGACAACAGCGCTTGAGCTGCGCACTAGACATCGCTGCTTTTGATTACTTTGCAGTGTTAAAAACCTTGTTTTCTATTTGCTGTCCTGCCAGATCTGGAAGGACCATGGTACAGTTTTTTCCTGTGTCATAGCCTTAGTTAATGCCAAAGCACAGGCTCAGCCCTTTGTGAGGGTGTGTTTCCATCTTACAGTTTCTTCAGTAGTAAAGTCCATTGCCGAGGCTGCTGCTCTGGCTTCTCCAGGTCCCTTTGCCTGCTTTAGCCCCACATTCACCATCTTTCAGCATGCTGAGGCAGCTTTGCAAGCCTCTGTAAACCAGATCAGTGACAAGGTCCTTTAACCATATTAAAAATAACTTGTAGATAATGTTTGCTGCTGGAGAAAGAGCATCCTTTGCAGCCGTACACTAATTTTTTGTGCAGTTCTCTTGGTTTGGCTGTGGTTTTGTATGGACAATCCAATCTCTGCATTTATTCCAAGGATCTGTAATGGACTCTTCTTTTGCTGTTCTCAGCACAAAATGGAAATAGAGACTGATGTCCCTAGGGCCTCAGTTTCTGTAAATTTTTATAACTTTAACAACATGAGCATATGTAAGTTGTAATTAGTTTCAGTAGACATTTTAAACATGGAGGAGTTGTGTCAGCAAAGAGATGTGTGTGACCACTCTTTTTACTGATCAAGGTTAATGAAGCTATGGTTTTAATTCTGGGTCAGAGGTGCAGGAGGTTTTTTTTCATCTTGTCAATGGAGATTTGTAGCCACTGTGCTACCATATGTGAAAGTAGCACTCTGCTGTTGGCAGGTTGTATTTTATTTTGTTGACCATCTGGTCTGCTGCTGCTGTGGACCTCGAGCTTTGTGAAAGTTTAATTTAGTGTACGTTGAGGTACCCTCCATTTAAAACTTCAGTTTTGAAACTTGAAGGAGTAATATATTAGATCCTTAATGAAAAGTACATTCAAACCACTTCAGCAGTTACGGACTGGGAATGGAGTAGCTGAGGGATGGCCGTGTTAGCAGGAGCAAACACAGATAAGGTGTTATCTTGGTCCTGGAAACTTGAATTGCTGACTTACAGAGCAAGCTGCAGGCTTTTGTGCACTGAGGACTGGGTTAAATTGTGGAAGTTTACTCAAAGGTTACTCATTACCTTGTAATGTTACATGATGGTGGAAAATCTTTTGAGGGTTAGAAGGAATTGTCCTGTGGTCTTGCAGGCTGCAAGAAGTATGGACGAATGAAGCAAAGCAAGCGAAATTTGATATACTTTTTAGTGTGTTTAATGTAGAAAGCATTTTTAGTGCAAGGTGAAGTATCATAGCATTCATCTTTTCAGAGGTAAGGATTTTGGTGGGGCATTCTTATAGAGAAGATAGTGTTAATGCCAACAATGTGTACATCTGCAAATGCATGTACTGTGGTCCTCATTAGATATGCCTGAGGAATAGTGTGAAGACTTCTATTCAGAAGTAGATGCATGTGTCCTCATCTGTCTTGTTTTCTCTGGAAGCCACAGTTGGGCTCAGTAGCATAATGTGGTTATCAGTATCACTGTGCTGCCAGTGCTAGAAATTAGCCTTGTGGTGTACTTTAAATAGGACTTCATTCAAGTTTGAGGCGAGCTGTTTGTGTTTGCTTATGGTGAGAATGTTAAGGATGTTGCATGTTTTTGGTTTTAAACAAATCAAAGCAAATAAGAGGAGGAATTAAGTAAACAATGTGTATATCTTTTTGCTCAGAATTGGTATTATAAAGACTACTGTGATTTTAGAATAGAGACAGAAAGCACATGTATGTTCAACTTTACTTGAACTTCTTTAGCTTTTCCAAGTAGAGTAGGCATTATAAGAGAAGTACTTATGAAATGTAGGGCACAGTCAAAGCTCATGGAAGTGCTTTTTCTTCAGATAGAGTAAAAAAAATATGCAGGAACAGAGTCTAAACGCACCTCATCTGTCCATCAGCTCCTGTAGGCAGGTTGTTAGAAGTAATGAGAATACTTCTTAAACACAGCTTGGTCTTCTTCAGACTATTGAAAAAGCCTTAGTATTTTGTACATAGTGTTTGTTTCTTGATAGGCCTTATGATGGGATGCATTCCTTCTCTTTGCTGCCCTTGACTTGTGTGCCTGGGGTTTCTCTGCCCAGCACATGTCATGCCCAGCGCATTCACACCAGTCTTGTAGAGATTTCCATTGACAACCTCCCAGCTTTGTCATGCTGAAGCTGCCTCGAGCAGACAGTATATTTACCAGAAAGACGTGGGGAACAGTTTGAGGTCCGCAGTTGTGTCTACACCACTAGGCGTGAGCAGCTGTGAAAAGGGGCCTGATGCCAACCTTGTCTCTCACCCGTGATGCCACGGGTGGTGTGGGCATAGTGTGGGACTCCCTGCCTGGCCCAGATACCTCTTCATGTCTTGTCTACCTTGAGTTGGTACCAAAAGACCAAGTTTTAGCCGATAAAACAGCATGGAGTCCTCCCCAGAAGGGCCCTTATCTTTCTTGAGGCAAAGACAGATGGGATTTGTGATTATCTTGAGCACAAGCTAAATTGTGTTTAAACTGTCACTGCAGAGAAACGTGAACATGCGGCTCAGGTAGCTTGAGATGTTGTCGTTGAGACTAATGAATCAGCACAGCTCAGTGCTACATTAAACAAAACTGTCTTGAGATATTCACCGAATCCACTGATGTGGAAATGTGTGTTAAGAGAGATGTGCCATGGAGGTGAGGCCTGCAGTATGCAGCTTTTGAGAAAGAAAATTTCCAGCTCTATTGCTGCTGTCCTAACTTTCTTATTGGGACAGTAATATGCTGCGCTCGCAGCTCACCTATCTGTGTGCAGTGTGAACAGCAGCACTGTCCATGGGAATGAGAGGGAGCAAAACTGAAATCCCATGATGTAAGGTAGAAGCACAACAGAAATTGTGTTGTAAGCTACTGCTGTCCTGGAAATAACTATGTAAAGCCATCATTATGACAGTGAATTATTTTGTCAGTGGAAGTTCATGATACAGGGTCATTTGTAATGCTGGGTTGAGTCCCTGCTTACATGGCAAGGGGCTTGGAAACACTTCCCATACATACATCTGCTCATACTGCCCTGTATGACACGTGCAGGAAGATAAAATCAGACTACCATAAAACTTTCCAGGGAAGCATCCTCTACAGGTGTGTTTTGAGGCTCCATAAATGTGGCTTTCCATCAACTCTGCTGGCTTAAACTATTGTGATTTGATAATACACTTTTTGTAGGATATCTTCAAATTTAGTAGAGCATCTTCTTGCAAAAAGGAACACAGATTGTGATCCTGTGGTGGCCGCTTTAAACTGCTGTCTGCACTGAGGTGCTCCCTACAACATTTAGTGGTGCTGATCTCTCTGTGAGTTTACTCTGCTGTGATTTACAAAGATGCTGGGAGAGGGTTCCTGTAAAACTAATTCCCAAAGACGTTTGGCTGAAGCCTTTGTCTGGGCTGTGGGACTGGAAGCACCAGCCTTTGGGAGTCACTGCTGTGCCAGTGACAGTAAAGAGAAATCCTTCAGTGCCAGGGGCTTCCTGTTCTGGGACTCGGACAACACCTCTGTCACAGGTAGTTCTGGTCTTTGGCTTGTACGTAGGCTGCCTGTGACAGGGAAGAGAAAACAGCGAGCAGCTGTGATGTCTTCAACCAGAGAGCTATCAAAGAAGTGCTGTTAATGATAACGAGCCTGACATTATGTAGTAAAACAGACAGCACACTTCTCTTTTGCCTGTTATACTTGTTTCTCAACTTCTTCTGTCTGTCCCCGTGTAGGACATGTCATTCTGCGTGAGGGGTGTCAAGGGATCAGCTTTAAGCTCACCAGGTTAGATCCCATCTTGACTCCTGTGCTGTGTCACACGTTTCGTTTCTATGAGGATCAGATTTTTTGTTTGTTTTATCTGCTGGCATTTTAGAGCCATTTGACAGGAATATTTGTGAGATAGATGTTCCTCCTGCAGATAAGGATAAATGTAGGTATGTTATGGAAATAAATAATAGTGAGCACTGTAAAACAGTGGGGAAGGAGGGAGAACAGATGGGTTTGTTTTTCCTCTGGGAATCTAAAGTAAACTTGATTTGTCTTCTTCAAATCCTTACAGTCAGTCGACAGAAAATACAGGAAGTGATGTTTACTCATGTAAAAGAAATATCTTAAAAAACAGTTTACATCAGGTAGGGAAATTTGTCAAGTCAGGGATTTATTTATGTGTATATCTATGTAACTGGGATTATGGGAGGGTTGATGCTTCACCGTTCTCTCTCTGGTAGTGACATAATCTGTTTTTATTTTCATAGATGAATCCGAAATCTGTATTTGGCATTCTGTGTGCTCCGCAAAGGACATTGCTCTCTGAATTTAAGTCAGAGATTTTCAAAGGCATGTACAGCAGCTAGACATTTTCATTCACGTTAATATAATTTGACCAGTTTATTCTTTCTTTCTTGTTGACATCTTTCATTTCACAGTTTTTGGTTCAGTTGCACCTGCCTAGTAAAAAGATGTAGGCAAAACAAACAGGCGCGTGTCTGCCGGCTATACCACGTCTTGTAGTCTTGGTAGACTATTGTTTTACCCATTAATTGCTGCTGTGCTTTTTTTTTTTTTTTTTTTGTTACCTGGCACATTTCTAGATGGCCAGCTAGTACGGTGAGCAGTAGCTCAGACTGGATAGCTGGAAATCCAGCTGCCTGGAGCAAACAGCCACTGGGTACTGGCTGGCAGTCTGATGGGCTCCAATCACATCATGCTCACTGTGTCTGTAGGGTAAGTTGCTCCTGACCTGTGTGGTAAATCTGACCTGTGTGGTGCATGTAGATCAGGTGCACAGAGTCCCAAATAACGTGGCTATGGGTTTGAATTTATGGTAGGACATAGACAAGCTGTCACTTAAATTTTCCTCAATCTCTAGTGTAGATTTTGTTGTACACATGTAAGGATTCTTACCTAAAAGAGCCATAAAAGCTGACATGGCAGTTAAATGTTCCTTAACCTCCCTTTTCCTTAAAGAAGTGTGCTGCTTGCAGAGCTACCAAGTTACTCACTATGTTTGTGTTTGGGGTTTTTTTTTGTTATTTTAGTTTTAAAAATAATTTCTGTAGGTGTCCAGATTTTGCTTAGCCATCATGTCTCTTGGTAGTCTGTCTGCTGTGGTGATCAGCATTATGCCTGGCTTGAGGGAGCATTCGTTTGGATGTACAGCTTTGTCAGTTGTGGAGCACGTCCTGGGCAGGATGCGAGCGCCCAGCCCCAGGGCCACGGCAGATGTCTCGACTGCTTTTCGAACTCTTGGACTGAAATTGGTTCATTATTGCCAGTGCCCTATTTAGACCAGTTAGAAATGAGCAATAGAAGAGTGAATTGCTTGAAACTCCATTGCAATGAGGGTAAGTGAATTTTTACAAACATTGGTGTTAGTAATGCATGGTTTAAGAATTAATAATTTTGATGCAGAAATAGACATTGTGTGGCTATGACTGATTAAATACTTTTCAGGTGAGGTGGCCAAATCACATGTCTTCTGACTCGTTATGCTGCTGTGGACTTTTAAAGACTGCCTCACCTATCTGAAGTTTGCTGAGAAATATTGGATGCCAAAGGCCTTGACTTAATAGCTATTTGCAAACTTGGTTTTATTAAATACCAAAGTGCCCGCTTCCTTTGTGTGATAAAATGCTTTGTGAGTTACCCCAGTGATGTGTCGTTGTTATTAGCATGCTAATCATGTGTTAGCATACTGCAAAATACAGAGTATTTTCAGTGAGAACGAAAGCTTCCCATCTAGCCAGATACTGTTTCTGTGTATTTATGGTGCAGTCTTTCAGGAGTTATTCTGTAACAGGCATGCTAAGACCAAATCAGCAAACTGGTTTGCTGCGAATATATCTGTGGTGTCTTCAAAAATAATATAAAAAGACAAGCCAAGAAGTCGACAGGAACTGCTGTTTGTCCTTAAACACATTTAGGAAAAAAGGCTAATAGAGGCATTTAAAGGCCGATGAAAATTATGTTGTGTATACAGATACTTCCTGCAGTTAGCACTGGGTCTTGCTATGAGCATAAGGAGCAGAGTGCAGAGGAGCTGCACGGTTGCATCTTGCTGCCGATGGCCGAGCCCCCTCGCTGCAGACCGGTTTTGCTGTGTGGTTGGTTTTTGGTGGTTTCTGACACGCTGAGTGCCACTCGCCAGCTCACAAAGGATTGGAAAGGCAATTCCTGTTCCTGCCTACTGAAACAAGCTGGGTGTCAGCCTTCCTGTGGGGCTGATAGGGCGGTAACCTGGGTTGCCTTGCTCTTCTCTGTGAGGGACTGGGAGGACTCTTTGCCTGAGGCTGGGCCTCCCGTTGTCCCTACCGCCTTCCCAGTATTGCTGCAAAAATTCCATCCCAGGAAGGCCAGCGCTTACTTCGATTTACGTCCACAAAATGGAAATACCCGCCCTGCCTTGCCCACCTGCTGTCCTGCCTGCAGCTCTGGGGACACCTAGGCAGCTCTCCTGGTGTGGTCTGACTTTGAAAAACCATTTTTATTAACTCATCAGAGGGTGCCACTGGATTCCTTTTCCTGCAGGTGAGATAGAAAGGATACAAAAATGGTCCTCTTGTGTCATATTGCTGTATTCCTGCTTCAAATTCAACACAAAATAAAGGGTTTACGATACAGAGGGCTATGGTTGCCTATGGAAATCTAGCTAACAAACAAAGCGGTAAACTGCATTTGCTTGCAATATTGTTTAATATACAAAGGTTCAATTTTCTGTTCCTTAGTCTGAAACCCAATAATAGGCTAAATCTTATTTGAACTGAACATGTTGTCTCCAGTTTATTTGTCCATTAAAGTTTACTGATAAATTGATGTTTCTGTAATGGTTCTAATGTAAGGAGTATGCTATAAATCCCAATTTTAATAGAAACAAATACAATATTGATGCTAACTTTTTACTAGCAAAACAATGGAACACAATTATCATGATTTATTTATAAACCAAAATAAAGCAGGATCCTGTGTACTATCCAAGAAATTGCCTGTTTTTTGTTTAATCAGATGTAGTATATGTGGTTTCATGATTGTTTTATAATAAGGTTTTATATTTCTGAAATAGCTTTCCACTTTGATATATTAATCAAACTAGCCAATTTAAGGATTGACTCTTTTGCTGCATGCTTTATTTTGCCTTTTGTGCCCAATTATAACAAATTACATAATTTTCCTGAGATATATTTGTGTCAGAAGTAGCAAGGTGGCTGGCTTGAATCAGACTCTGCTGGCCAAGTAAGGGACCCCCCCATCCATCAGCTCGGCAGATCACCCCTCTGTCCCTTGGAGGTAAGGATTGCTCCCCAGACATAGCGAGCCCAGGGGAATAAAAAGGATCAGGTCTATAGAAATGTGTGATGGAGACCCTATAAGGCCCCATCCCTCTTCCTGACCGAGGCAGGGTCAGGTCAGTGTACCTCGTTTAACCACATTTCTTACCCACATTTGAACCTCACATACGTAATGTGTATAACAGCTAAGCCCAGTTAAAGGAGCACATTCAGTCAATGGGTTTAATTTCTGTCATGTTAATGCTTGTTCTTCAGTTTCCAACTCCACTATTCGGTTTTACAAATATTTTTGTTCCTCTACAGTTACCAGCCTGTTCTCTGAAAGCATGAGGAATTTTCTCCTGATTCTTTGTGCTACCCAAAGTGTCCTAAAAAAAGTCTGTCCTCTATCAGAAACAGGCGCGAGAGTGAAAAACCTACCCACCTACCTATGTATGAGCACTTTCATGATAATTTTAAGTTGCTGTTTTCTGAAATAGCCCCTTTATGTTGCCGTTAAAAAAGCCGATAATAGCTTTTTGAGGAAGCCTGCATAACTGAAGAAAAAAATGATTAATAATTTCCACCTTGACACAATAGCAGTTGAATAAAGCTATTTTCAACCTTTATGGAAGTTACTCAGGATTTCTATTTTGTTAAGTGCAATGCAAAAATCTGCTTTGTCTTGACTGCATAGTCACCAGCGTTGTACTTTCACCGGCCTAGACCAGTGTGTTGTGAAGTAGGTGAATGATGAAAGGTCGGTTTTGTGCCCACAGCCACAGAAAAATCTGCACAGAAATTAGAGTCTACAATTTCAGGTCCTATTTCTTCTGCATCAAACTACGTAGCAACCCCCTCTTAACTGAAAGTCTGTTTTCTTCTTCTAACATTTCACTTCTTGGAACACCTTTTCTGAGCTTGCGTAGCTCTCAGCCTCACATTTACCGGTGTACCTTGTGTATGCAGTGAGGGAGATATGTAGACCTAAAAGAAGCTGTTACAGCCTCAGAGAAGAGATCTCAGGGAAGACTGTGAAAGCAGAATGGGATCCTTAAGTTTCCATCACTACTATAAATGGATTAAGAAGGTAGTGCTTAAGTGTCATGAAAGCAGATGGCAAAATGTCCAAAGAAAGTAACCAGAGCAGTCAACAGTGTCTGGAGCTGATGGTCTTTCCAGTTCCCACCACCAGCAGCTGTCTCAAAGGGGTGTCAGTGCTGTCGGGGACACTGGAGTCAGAGTGAAGGAGGGGTGGCCGATACTGCATGCTGGCATAACCCCCTACCCCAGATCCCCCCCGTGCCCTGTCATAGAATCATAGAATGGTTTGGGTTGGAAGGGACCTTAGAGATCATTGAGTACCAACCCCCCTGCCATGGGCAGGGACACCCTCCACTAGACCAGGTTGCTCAAAGCCTCATCCAGCCTGGCCTTGCACACCTCCAGGGATGGGGCATCCACAGCTTCCCTGGGCAACCTGTTCCAGTGCCTCACCACCCTCACAGTAAAGAATCTCTTCCTAATATCTAATCTAAATCTCCTCTGTTTCAGTTTAAAACTGTTACCCCTCGTCCTGTCACTATGCTCCCTGATAAAGAGTGCCTCCATCCTAGGTAGCTGAGGGCCTTGCAGGTTTAGATTTCTAGGCTGCTAAAATGCCTGGGAAAACCAAAAAAGCAGAGGCAGGGATCCAATAGATATATGTATGTGGCAAGAGTGTAAATGCACTTCTGTCACTGTAAATTCTGTACAAATATGTTGTCAAGATCAATTATGGCATATTTCACTTTTTTCAAATTACTACAGAAGGATGACTCTTTATAGCTTTTACAGGCTTTTTCACAGCTTTTTTTAAGAGTGAAAAAAAACCCTAACTAAACAACACAAAATTAAATGTAGGCTCAGGACAGCAAAAAATATCATTTTTATTAGAAAGTTTAGTTTTGATTAAAAAAGAACAAAAAGGCCAAAACTATTTGTCAAATTTGACACAAACTCTTCTTCATGGAAATTTAGCCTAGCTGTAGGCTCTAACAGCTTAATAGACTATTTCTGATTTGTTTCTCTTTAAATGAATTGAGAGTTTTCTAAACAAGAAGTCTTTTTTCCTTTGTCGAGGTGCTGTTTTATTCCTCTTGAAACACAAATTTACCCTACCCCTCGTGTCCTCGTGGTTTCCACAGGAAATCTAGAGTCTGCCTGCGTTACTACTTACGCTCTTTTTCTTTTGTTTAGTACCTCATGATGCTGGAGTGCCAGCACTGACAATTGCTGATTTTGTTTGAAGGTGTGCTCTTCTGAGGATGTAGTCACCCAGATGAACACAACCAGACCATGTTAGTGCATAAGGTTAGTGCACCATAGGTGAGCCCCTGTTGTTCTTTGTAGCCTGCTGCACTGGGTTTGTGTGGTGGGGTTTTGGTAGCAGAGTGGGCCACGGGTGGCTCCTGTGAGAAGCTGCTGGAAGCTTCCCCGGCTCCAAGTCAGACCCACCTCTGGCTGAGGCTGAGCCAGTCAGTGACTGTGGTAGCGCTTCTGTGATAACGTATTTCAGAGGGGAAGAATCCTGTGGTGAACCTGCAGCAGAGAGAGGAGTGGAATGTGAGAGGTGCAGCCATGGAGGTCAGTGCTGGAGCAGGTAAACATCTGCAGCCTGGGAAGGACCCCACACCAGAGCAGGTGGATGCCTGAAGGCAGCTGTGGGAAGCCCACACTGGAGCAGGCTGTTCCTGAAGGACAGCACCCTGTGGAAGGGACCCAGGCTGGAAGTTCGTGAAGGACTGCAGCCCATGGGAAAGATGCTGGAGAAGTTCATGGAGGACTGTCTCCTGTGGGAGGGACCCCAGGCTGGAGCAGGGGAAGAGTGTGAGGAGTCCTCCCCCCTGAGGAGGAAGGAGCAGCAGAGACAACGTGTGATGAACTGACCACAACCCTCATTCCCTGTCCTCCTGCACCGCTGGCAGGGAGGAGGTAGAGAAATCAGGAGTGAAGTCTTTTGAGTCTGGGAAGAAGGGAGGGGTGAAGGGAATGTGTTTAAAGATTTGTTTCTATTTCTCCTTATACTATTCTGATTTGATTGGTAACAAATTAAATTGATTTTTTTTTGCCCGAGTTGAGTCTGTTTTGCCCGTGACCATGACTGGTGAGTGATCTCTCCCTGTCCTTGTCTCAACCCACAAATGTTTACCTTTTTTTCTTCCAGTTTTCCTCCCCATCCCACTGAGGGGAGGAGCAAGTGAGTGGCTCCATGGTGCTCATACCAGCTGGGTCTAAACCACGACACCCACTTAAAGACTGTCCAGTTGCATGGCAGTGCAATAGAAGTTGTTGAAAGAGCCTTACTGAGCCACACTTTGGTTTTTAAATGTTGTATGCAGGCTTCTTTGTTTTGAGTCTCATTGCGAAGTAGACATTTTGCTGTTGTTTTTAAACAATGTAATTTAATTGTAATAGTTGCTGTCAGGGAGAGGAAATCTGGGCCTTTGATATTTGGGTGGTTGAGGCTTTTAATGCTGTGAGGCAAAATGAATGATTTGTTTTCTTCAGGCACTCTGGAAGTGAGTTTGAAGATCTGGTTACCAGGGAAAGGCATCTCCTTGCTTTTTTACCTCCATTTTTGGAGTGGAGTTCTTTAATTTTTTATTAGTGTAGGACTTCTCGTTTCCAAACTCAGCAGCTCTCTAACAGGGTTTGGTTACCCTGCAAGACCTACGTTTCTGATTTACAGCTGGTTTTTTTCAGTGGCGCTAATACATCAGCAGGGCCTAGCAAAGCTATCTGGCAAGGATGAGACACTATCTTTGTACCTGCTCCTCTCGTATTATTGCAAACAGTTTATGATGTCTGTTGTAGGTAGCTTGCAAACGAAAAGCTATTGAGAAGTGTTGAGATGTCTGTTCTTTTCTCTTCTGCCCTGCACACAAATCACCTGCCATAAGATAGAACTGGAGTCTGAGGAATCATAATTTAATCCTCTCTCGAGCTGGCAATCTGCTTCAGCAAGTCCTTTGTGTGTCTCTTAGAGGAGCCGAATGACCTTCTCCAAATGACACATTAAAAAACAATAGAGCCAGCAACGATGCCTCTGGAGTTGCTGCAACTTTGAGGTCAATTAATTGTCGCTTAGGATGATATATCTCAGCTTACCATTAGCTTCTCAGCCTGCCAGGGGCTCGGGACAGACATGCTTGCCTTGTACATGGCTTAAAGGCCTAGGCGTCCTTGAGCTGAAGCAAAGACGGAAAGCAGTATCATGCTGTCAGCTTTATAAGTAGAGTTTCCCATTTATTTCAAGGACCTTTATGCTTCAATCCTGATGGTGAAAATCCTGTGCAAGAGCCTGGACATGGAGCTATTTGGGCAATCAGCAGGCTGGTGTCCTGACCAGCTAGCCAGGCGATGGGCTGCCGGCCATTTATTCAGGATCCCTCTGAAGACTGGGCATTTACCCACTTTTTTCCTTAGCAAGTGTTTAGAAGCTCAGGAAGCAAATATGCAGCAAAGTCTTTCCCAAGACAGGTGGTTCTCGGGGATTTCACAATGCTGGTGAATGCCTGAAGATGGTTGAAAAGCTCTTCTTGTAGACACAGGGTCATATATAAATAAGCTGTTTTATTTTTTTTTCCACAAGAAAAAAAAAGGTTTTTTAGCTCCATAGAGCAAATGAGTGAACCTGTGGATCACCTCCCTGTGGCTCCCCAAGCCTACTTGGTGCCCGGCTTCAGGCTGAGCCTCACTGTCTTTCCTGGTAGACACAGTGAGGGAAAATAGACATTATGACAATTTTGGAGCCTCCTATGAAGGACTTGGGTTTGGGAGGATAGGATGCAGCATCCAGGCATCTGTGTCTCCCAACGTTTTTTCCATCTGACAACTTACTACGTAGAAGGGGCCCCAATGAAGTTTTAGTTTTGCTCACCTGTTTAATTTCTGGGTGATGCTGTGCCATTGATGTCTCTGAGTTACAGAGTTTCGTTGACAACTTTGAGCTTTTTTTCAGAGGGTATCTTCAATTACATCAGCTTTTTAAGTGCTGTATTTTCAATACTTCTACTGTCTTAATATCACAGAGCATATATATCGAAGATACAAGCCTAAGTGTTATGGGATACAGAAAGATGGAGAAGAATTTAGTAGCCATCTGCCCGCTGGATGTAAATCAGTTATTTTTAACATTGTTTTGGAGTAGATGTTGAATATGTAATACAGAAGGGGATTGCAATGGTGATTCACTGAAGTATGACTTACAATAGACATTTCAGAGGAATTTACAGCTTGTTGTCCACAGCTCTGTGGTGGTGGGTACTGAAGCCTGTGGCAGTCTGGGCAGGCTGGGTGGGGATGAGCAGCAGGACATCAGCAATCCCTTGGGGTTTCCTCTCCTTGCTGCCTCCCCAGAGACCAGCAGCTCAGCCAGCTCTCCCCTCCACAGAAATATTTCCAGGCTTTGCTTCAAAATTACTGCGAACTACCACTTGTCTCCTTGCTCGGCTGTGCTCTGAGAACAGGTTTGGTTTCTGGGTGGATGAGGCAGCGAGCAGAGAGAGGAGGAGGAAGGAGCATTTGCAGCAGTTGCTGCTTCTGCTGCTACAGGCTTCAAAGGTGGGTTAGCCAGGTGAGAGCCAGCAATAAAATGAGAATATTTGTCTTCTGCTTCACCAGCTAGTGAGTGAGTGGCTCATTGTGGAGCTCTGACAGATGCACCTATTTTTTTTCTGCCCCCAGAGGTGCTAGGGCTGCTTAGTTACACTCCTCAAGAAGGAAGGGGAAAAACGGCTTCAAGGCAACACCCACCGGTCCCTTGTCACCACAGGGAAGGCTGCGGCACCAGGGAGGAGATCATGCTTGTATACTGCAGCCAACACCAGATAAGAGTCTTTGGCTGTGAGGCTTGTTCAGGGCGCATGTGGAACAAGTGTCGGACCGTGATGCTGTCAATATTGATGTGAAATGATCTTCTGAGACATTTGTCAAGAGCTAAGTGCAATTCCTGAAGAGTGTATCAAAATGAGAGATGAGAAGCCTTTTGTTTAAAAAAAAAAAAAGTGAAACAGAGCACTTAGAGTTCTCTGAAATATTTTGCAGTGTAACACATATCAAATATTTATCAGATTATTTTCTAAATTCAAGTGGAAGTTGTGAATCCTTCTAATGTTTCTGGAACTGCATATTGACAAATAAACACTTCATCCAAAGACTTTGCTTGACCATATTGTTAGCACACGGTAGTCTGTTTGCACTGATAGCAAAATCATCCCATTCACTAATCCTGACACTTGCACGCTGCCATTTCAGTGTGGTGGCTCAGTTTGAGAGGGGAGCATAAGTGCAGATAATTCAAATTAAGTCTGCAGCAAAGACAGAGCTGCACAAAGCCAAATCCAGGCTAGAGCTGTGCAAAAATTTACTGTCCTGCTGGCTTCTTGTTCTCCAGAAATACAGTTTTAGGGCATCTGAATCTGCTTGCTGGATCATTTTGTCTAAATATAAAACAAAAGTAATAATTTTGCATGTTTTGAAACATTTCCTTTTGGCATTTTCAAAACAAAACCAAGTTAATTTCTTCTTTTGAAAATGTCATTCCAAACTTCCACTTGATTAAAATAAATTACTTGGTCCCTGGTTGGGTTAGCCTCCTGGAGAGCATGTGTCTCTTCACTCTGACTGTTGTCACTTTGTCACTGTGGGACGTCTGATGGCAGCACATACCTGGTGAGGTGGTGCTGCTGTTGCCACAGCTGCTGGGTATCAGGGTGGGTATCGCTTGTGGGCCCTAGGGAAGGATCAGACCTAAACCACTGGCTGGACCAAAGCCTGTGTTTTTGGCTAGCACGTTTAAGCAAATGGAGCTTCCAATTTCTCCAGGAAAGGTAAGTGTTGAGAGTGCCCAGAAAACCAGGACAGACCTCTGTAAGAGGGGATGTGCCCCAGGTGCTCAAGAGGAGATGGTTTGAAGAGGTTCCACCACAAAAGCTGTCCTTAGGAGAAGCCCTGACCTAGAAGCATCATCCTCCCCCCAGAGCCAGGTTTGGCAGCTGGGAGCTGTATCTGACGATGTCATCCAGCATTTTGCGGTCCTGTATTGTATCGTAGCCCTGCTGCTGCTGTAGTGTTCATAGTGAGAAACAAACCGGCCCCACCAGCTGTCAGCACCCAAGCCCTGTCCCTGGGCACTCATGCCTTTCCCGGGGAGCAGGATCTCTCTCTGGATGTGATCATGTCCATTAATCACATTTTTAGAAGCCCAGCATCTTTCACTAATGTCATTATTTCTGCAGATGCTTCTCCATGCTTTTCCACAGTGGGTTTCATCCAGGCCACAGCACAGCAAAGACTCGGAAAATGTAGCTGTTCTCATTTGAAAATTTCCATTTTTGAGTAATACGGCCTGCAGATCATTTTAAACGGAGCATTTAAAATTCAGATGTGAGTGGACATGACATGAGCAAACTTTTCTCATGCCACACCATCATGAAATTTTTGTGGTGTTTGCCCAAACACAATTGTAATTCAAGAAAACAGATGGGAACTATAATGTGTGCAGGAGTCTCTCCAGCTGGAGAAGCTGCTGCCAGCCACCGACTGGTCTCCCTTTGCCCTCAAGCTGCAAAGCAGGTACAAGTCCTGTTGCAACTACTCCTGCAGACCTTTACATTGGAAGTAAGGGAATTTTCCAGGGAGCTTAAGAATTTTTTCCCCAGTCTCTGTGCTAGGAATAATAGGAATATCATGGTAACAGCTTTCCCTTACAAGAAGGAAGTAATGATGTTTTGATCGTGACTGCTCTACAAGATGGAAACAAAACTGATCCAAATGAAATGAACTTACTAAATTATGGATAAGTTTTCTCTGGAATACATTGCATAGTTATCTCTCCCCCACATATTGTTTCCTTTCATAGATTTTTATAAAAGGAATTAAAAAATACATGGGACAAATAAATCAGGAAAAAGAATAATAAACATAAGAATCAATAATTTGCCATCTACAAAAGGACAAGATTTAAGGATTCTGGAAAAGATACCAGAGGCTGATACAAAGAAATTAAGAACTACCCAACCTTGCTGTAATCCCTAGATATTGTAAATCTCTTACAGTTTGAGAAAATAGATGACAAAATCTCTTCACAGATAAGTTTATTTGAAAACAAAAAAACCCCAGACAAATGCTGGACATTGAAAGTTTTTAATTATTCTGGTACCAATTGAAAAAATAACAGAGAAAAAAAATGAAAGGAGGTTTATTTTCCATAGAAATAATGCAGAACTGTTTTCTTACAATTTGAATAAAAATCCTACAGAGGCTAGAGACCTCATTCAAGAAAGGGATATAGCTGTGGTTATTAATGGTTCCTCACTCTTCTGGCACAAACTTCTCATTCTCATTCAGGGCTATCGAGCTATTTTACCCACCTTAATTCTTTCCACACAGTTGTAGATGTAGGATTATCCACTTAGCAGTTGCAAGGACCGAAGAGTGGAGATGCGTTGACATTGGAGTATGTGGTGACAGCTCTGGGACTGTGTAAAGTCAGGCTCACAAAGTTGTGTCGTATTTTGGTACGAGTGCCCAATGGGTTCTCATCGTAATGTGTAAAATTGGAAGAGGTACAGATGTCTTCATCCTCAAAATCCTTGTGAGTAAGGAAGTATTATTAACAGAATAATAATATTTGGGGTTTTATGTTTTAATTTTCATGCCTGGAGAACTGAGGCACAGACAGGCTTTTGCAAAACCTGGAAGTTGGCCTGCTGTGCTAACCAAGGCATTCTGTGCAGAGAAAAGAATTTTACAGTTGCTTTGTAGGAGTCAGTATAGTTAAAGGTTCAATGTTAATGACAAAGGAGTACTAGAAGAGATCAAATAAGAAAGGCAATTCCGTCCGGAGTTGTTGCAGGACTCCTGACTGATAAGCAGCAAGGAACAATGCTTACTGAGTACAAAAAAGGATGCTAGGAGTTACTATCTGGACACTGTACTTTGAAATACTGAATGTCTGTCTCATTGGCAGACTAAATATAGGAGTCTTTTACCTCCTGGACCCACTGGACTAACATAAAAGAAAGTTGGGGACTAACCCTTACCCCTTAGTCCAAGTGGCATGGATTGGTTTGCATCCATGTTGCTTATGGCAAGGTCCGTCCAGAGCAGACTAGGTGCAGCTGCCCCACATAGTATTTAACTCTGAATCTCCTCTGGGCCCCATATGGTGCTCCAGTAGCCCTGAGGTATAATTGGGGTTTTTTAATGTTTTTGTTTCTATTTTTGTATCTGTTTTTCACTGTTGGAGGGGTGGTTTTATTCCGTGAAGCTGAAGATGCAGTTACACAACCTGGGGCATGGCATGAGGTTGTGAGACCCAAATTGACAATACAAACCCATTGGCATAATGTTATAAAGCTGCATGGGGCAGAGGCAGGAATACCTGTTGTCTTCTCCACACTTTGGGGGAGTGTTCACTGCAGTGAGTTATCCCCGGAAGGGTGCTGAGGCACTGGCTGAGGGAGAGCTGGCTGGAGTGAACCAAACCAAAGCCAGATGGAGCAAAAATGAAGCACTATGAATGATCAAGGCTGTCATGACTTACCTCATTCTAGGTGCAGCCAGAAAAAGGGAGAATAGATAGTAATTAACTGAACATACGTGATAAGGAAAGAACAGATGTCTTCATCATTAATTTGCTTTTGTATTCACAGAAGAGGCAGAGAAATGCTACTCATCAGAGGAACTTGGGATCACTCAGTGCTGGGCTGGAAGTTTCTCATATGAACTCAGAGTGACCATGCTCCCACCCCAGTGCCATGCCAGCCCCTGCCTTGAGCCTTAGAGCGGAGCCCCAGCTAGTTTTGTAGGGGAAGAGTGGGGCTACCATCATCCCAAGGCTTGTTACAGCTCCCAGCTTGAGACCTGTGAAAACTCATGTGAGCACATGCACTTTGGACAGGCAGCAGGTGGCTGCAAGAGGGCACCCTGGGGGTGTGGGTGTGAGGCACGGGTCAGCCCAGACCTCCAACAGGTGCCTCCACCACCAGGTCTCACTCTCTGCCTGCACTTACATGTGCTTTGGGAAGGGGAATAGCTAGAAAGCTGTCGTGTGCCTGACGGGAATTGTCCTGGTGGGCTGGTTCCAGGCGGCACAGAAAGCACCCCTGCATGAGGGCAGGCAAGCGCTGGGGCCAGTACAGCCGTCTTGCCTCTCTGCCCTCCTGCTTCTCACAGTGCCCGAGTTAGTCTTCGAGGATGAAGAGGTTGCAAGATGCTAGAAATAAAATTTCTGATTCAATGCCAGTTATTTGTGTGTTTCTTTGCAGCTCTCAAATTTTATACTTGCTCTGGTTTTGTCTGGGTGCAATGCAATGGGAAGGCACAATGTCCAATAATTTCCTTTTGTGTTGTTCTCTTCACATAGGGTGCTGTGAAGATCATGCTAGAGCCAGAAGAAAAGCAAAACCACTACCTTAGGAATAATAATTAAAAAGTTGATTTATAGGGATTAATAAATGATGATAAATGCTCTTAAAACAGATTTCTAGTGGGCAGATGGTGAGAGATGGTTTTTGTCACTCAGAATTATAGCGGTTAATTGAACACAAAAGATAAGGAAATAGCAGATCCATTCATCAGTTAATTTGCTTTTCTATTCAAAGATGAGAAAAATGATAGTGAGTTTAGGTAGCAGTTGTGTCCCTGGTACCATAGGAAAGAACTTATTCCGAAGACAGCAAGAATAGAAGGAGGTATTGAAGACATCTCTAAGAGAATGACAGAAAGCAATAACCAGCTATGTCTGCTGAAATTTTCCATTTTTGTTGTTTTATCACAGAGAGTCAGATCCCTGTTGATGCAAGAGGATGAAATGTGTTTGTTAATTATGTTTGAATAAGATAACAAACTGTGATCTCAAAGCCATCTGTAAATGTAAAACCAGGTGGTTGAGCAGCCGAATGAAGATTGCAAATAGAGGATCATAAAAATTCGGGGTGTAAGAACTACTTGTGCATCTGGTCTGCTTTTGAAAAAATGGAGTAAATGCTTTCCGTATTTTTAGGCTTTACCTTGAGCATAGTATCACTGGGGATCCCCCTTTGCTCCTTGGCCCTTGTTTTTATTGAGAAAAGTAAAATTTTCAGTCTCTGTCATGAGTCAATTCTCCCTAAAGTGAGCTCTCTTTAGCAGAGCCAGGTACATTATTACCCTGATGTGATCTCTCATGCTTCACTGAAGGTACCACTTGTGCCCCCTCTGTTTAACATTCCTGTCAGTCCCTCTGTGGCAGTCAGTGTCATGTGCACAAGTGTGGCAGGAGATGAGACCTTCACACAATCAGTTGTGAGGCTCACAAAAAAGGATGCTTTGTACTTTCCTGCTTTATTCCTCTGACCTAGATTTGAGGCACTATCCCTCCTCCCCCTTTGGTTTTGGTTTGTTTTACTTACTCCTGGAAATATGCCGCGATGATCTGCGTTACGGAGGAATGCTTCTCCTTCCAAATCTGAAGTTGAAACTCATTTTCTGCACTGAGCATGTTTTCTCCGTTTCTACCCTTCTCTCTGCTTAAGGGCACCAAAATTAACTAATTAACAGGAGACTTTGAGAACCATAAGTTTTCATAATACAGAATTAGTTTTTTTCTGTGGTGAGTGGGTGAATCACATAGAATAGGAAGATGTACTTAAAGAAGTTCAAAAGATTTTGTTTTTCAGAAACATTTATGTAAATTTTTATGTGAATATTAAGTACAGTTTAACATAAAAAATCTCATCTCCAGTGGGCAGAAGTAATTTCCATACACTCACAAAACATTCATGCAATTGATATGTATTTAAGGCATGAATATGTGAAGTATAAGAATGTGTCCAAAATAAGCATGCACATGTTCCCTTTGTGAATATGATGTGCATATCTGTTAAAGAGCTTACCTTCATTAAGTGAAGTATGTTACTGCAAGACTTTCCTCAGGGTTATTACTTTAACTGGTGAATAGGTAAAAATAGGTAAAATTGGGTTGCAAGTTGCAATTAGAGTAGAATAAGGTAGAACTTGTTGCTGTTTAATATAACTTCCTGGTTCCGTAAAACAAAAAATGTTCCTCTACAGCATTTTAACACATGCTTTGAGAATGCTGAGAGTCAATGACATCCAGACATAACTTGCAAGAATCTTGCTCTGTGAGTTGCAGGCATCTGCAAAGCTTATGTTATTGCAACCCCTCCCTGAAATGAGGAGCATTTAAGACTGTGTATATATTCATGGTTAATGTTAAATAAACTGTACTGGAAAGCAGCTTTTAGAGTCGTCTCTGGAGCGTGATAAGGACGAGCTGTAGTTCTGTTGGGAACTCCAGGTTGTTTGTAATACAGCATTCACAGAATCATAGATTCATAGAATGGTT